>NW_021703775.1:46445623-46585974 GCF_005190385.1 Monodon monoceros
ATACTTAAAAAAAAAAATTTGGCTGCACTGGGTCCTCATCGAGGCACGCGGGCTTCTCTAGTTGTGGTGCACAGGCTCCAGAGCGTGTGGGCTCAGTAATTGTGGCGCACAGGCTTCTCTGTAGTTGCCGCTCGCGGGCTTAGTTGCCCCACAGCATGTGGGATCTTAGTTCCCTGACCAGGGATCAAACCCACGTGCCCTGCATTGGAAGGCAGATTCTTAACCAGTGGACCACCAGGGAAGTCCCTGTGTGGGTTATTTTACAAGTCATTAGAGAAGGCTTAGTTTATGTAGCTTTTGGCAATTAGAAAATTTACTTCTTCCGTAAAATCATGCACTTGGTAAATTTTACTTCATATTGCTGTACCTATAAGCTTGTCAGTAACTTCCAAAGGTATTTAGTTGCATTTAACCCATATGTTATATTGACCCATCTGCCTTTAATAATAGTCCATGTATTTTATAATCATCCCCATAAAACATTCTGACCCCATGCTCCTAAAGAAACATGAATAATTTCTAGGCCATGTGAAAAAGGAAAGCTATAGTAAGAAAACAGTCTTAGTTGTTCCTAGATGAGTACGCCAAACACAAAAAGAATTGAAGGAGATACGAAGTATATTGAATTTCTTTATTAAGAAATAATAAGCCAGTTTCTTGATTTTCATTATACCTTCTCCTCAATCCTCATGCGGCCCCTGGTTTCTTTCAGGTCTAGCCAATAGTTTATTTTCATAATCGCTAGTGTTCTGACTACAATGAGCTATGCTTTTTATAAGCACTACACCTATTTTGGGACTGTTGGATTCACCGATGTGCCAGTTGACATTTTCTATTATATGCCTACTGTATGCTAAATGATGAGGTAGTTAACCTTTTAAAGTCCTGGCATGTATAACTAAAGAAATCTTTGAAGGTAGAATGTTTGCTTTTAAATCTTTTCTATTCCTGGCTATCTGGGTGACCTTAGACAAGGTTATATAACTTCCATATGCCTCAGTTGGTTTTCCATAAAATGCAAATAGTGTTCATATCCACTTTACTAGTTGGTTTAGGAATAAGAGATCACATGTAATTTTAGCTATCAATAAACTTAATAACACTAGTTAATATTTGGAGAATGGGTGTGTGTGTGTGTGTGTGTGTGTGTGTATGTATTATATAAAAGAAAATGTTCATATTGATGGGTATCTGCATCTGCCATGGGTACCTGCTCACATTGGGTACTCAATGGTCATTATTTGGTTGAAGGATTGGATTCAGATGTTGACCAAGTTATGATAAAAGTGTACAGAATAAAAGGTGACCATCTTGTTGAGGAGACCTTTGTGAATAGAAATAGCAGTCAGGTTTATTCATCCTCTCTCTCTTGCTCTCACCCGCTCTCTTGATTGATTTGGTGACAGATCCTTATGAAGATGGAGAGAAACTGGGTGGCTTTTGAAGTTTCATTCACTTTCCTTTGGACTAAGTTTTAGGCATTTAGGCTGAGAAATTTACACATGAACACTCTTGATATGAATTCATCTTTTTAGCCATTTATGATGTAAATAAAAGTAGATAAAATGCTTGGAAAATAATGGCAGAAATTCCAAAGCAGCCACCAGATGGGAAAGCATTTCTAAAGGGATCTTTTATTGAAACTGATGTTCTGAGAATAGAATTAACAATTAGAAGCTTGTATTGCATTGGTGTTTTATAATACTTTATATTGTAAACGCTGTTTTTATCTCAGAAGAATATGCCCCTTGAATCACATTCCTAAGACATTAGAGAATCTGTTTTCTGGAAATTTAGTGTGGAGTTAATGTCAAACTATTTTCTGGTTCTGTTTTTCAAGTCTTTCTTTTTGAAGTGCAGAGATTTCATTGACATGCACAAAGCCCACTTACCAAGGGGATGTATGGATGAACGGGAACTAGAGAAAACAGGCAAAGCATTAGTATATAAGTGAAGATATTTTGAAAGGCAACCTTCTCTGCTGAAGATTTATTCAGAAGCTATTGTAATAATACCATACTTTTTAAATAGCTTATCAAGAACATACAGCAGAAAGCCAATTTGCCTAGACTTCCTGTTGCAGTCAGCTCTCCATTCTTACAGGCATCCATGTCAGTGAGACTTTTCACCCTTACAGACAAGTTATTTAAGAGGTTACCTTTGTAGAAAGTGGAGGAGGGAAGGTCAAAAATAATATCCCATTTACCTAAGTGTTTAAAAATACAGATATTTGTGTATTTATTTGTATGTTTTACTTAATCATCATGTTCAGGAAGTGTGTGAACTAAGAATTTCTTTCCACATTTTAGAGTGGAAAAAAATGAAGCACAGAAAAGCTTATAGCTTACTCAGGACAACAGACAATCTGCCGCTTACTTGAGGGAAAAAACTATGTCTCATCCACTACTTTATTTCCAGTTTCTAGTATGGTACATATAGCAGATGGTCAAAAGTAATTTGCTGAATGAATGAATAAGTACATGAAGGAAAGAGTCAATAAACAAATGCATATTGATAGATCCAGAACAGAGACCCAGTTCTATTGGATTTCCCAAAGTGCGTATTTTCCCTAATATTTTCGCTATCTCCATTTATACTTATTCCAGAGAAAGAGGCAAGGATTTGGGAAATGTTGAAGTGTTAGCCTGAGAAAGCTTATTCTTTATGACAGTTTTATCACCTTGGCCAGCATGTGAGCATGTGGTCTCGGGAAGAGCTGGTGGGAGAAAAAGAAAGTTAGCAAGATGTTGGCTTATTGAGTTGGGAGAGTAGAAATCACGTTATTTAATAGGATCCAGAGATGAGTGTTGGTCCAAATCCAAATTGGAAAAGTAGTAAGAATGGAAGGAAGAGGTTAGCGAAGTTGACGTCTATATCTCTATTAGATAACAGAATCAAAAACTGTAAGTCACTCACTCAGATTCCCCTCTGTACTCTGCAAAGCAAACAATATTTAAGGAAGTATTTTCCCTTAGAGGGTAAAGTAAGGGGCAGAGAATTCATCAGAGCATTTGAACTGTTAAATATGCATATTTTTTGAAACTAGATTTTGAAAGTGATTGCAAGAAGAGCTAAATGCATTGTAAACCACATGGCCATGAATTTTCATTGGCATTTATATGGGGAAATTTTGTTGTGAAATAATAATTTAAATAAAAGTTTTTACCTTCCTAAAAATTAATTTTTGCAGTAGATGTCAAAAGGCATAATAAATAAAAAAGTAAAAAAGTAGAAAAAATATTTGCAAACTTATATCTAATAATGGATGTATATCCTGAACATATGTAGAATGCTTGTAACTCAATAATAATAAGACAAAGTACACAATCCAAAAGGGATCAAAATATTTGAGTGAACAATTCTTTAAAGAAGATATATGAATGCTCAATACCATCAGAAAATTAGAAAATAAAAATTAAAGATACAGACAGTGCACCATTTTTATTACAGTGGCTAAAATTATTTAAAAAAAAAAAACCTGCCAATATCAAGTGCTGTCAACGATGTGGAGCAGCTGAAACTTCCATGCCTTACTGGTAGGAATGAGGAATGATAAAGTTGCTTTGGAAACACACTGGCAGTTTCTAATAAAGTTAAACATGCTAACAGACATTCCTAATCCTAGATATTTAGTGAAGACAAATGAAAACATGTCCCCCTCCTACCTCTGCTACAAAAAATTAAAACTTACACTAGATGTTTGTAGTGACTTTATTTATAATCGCTAAAATCTAGAAACAACCCAAATGTTCATCAATTGATGAGTGGACAAACGAGTGGGGGTACATCTATACATTTCATACATTCAGCAGTAAAAAGAACAAAATAATAACACATGTAGCAACATGGATGATTCTGACATGCTTTATGCTAAGTGAAAGAAGGCAACTCAAAAGTCTGCAGACTGTATCATTCCATTTATATGATATTCTGGACAAGACCAAACTGTAGGACAGAAAATAATTGCTGATTGGCAGGTACCTGGCTGGTGGGCAGGAGTGGAAATTATATCTTGCTTGTACTGGTAGTTAACACAATTGTAAGCATTTGTCAAGATGAATAGAACTGTATACCTAAAAAGGGTCATTTTGCTGTATGTAAATTATACCTCAAAAATAACTTTAGCAATAACATTCAAATACTCAAATATTGAATGTACTCATAATAATAAAGTGAATGCATATATTGCATGCTTATCTAAGAACAAAGCCTCCTTTCTTTTGTCAGCAGTAACTTCCTGGGTCCATTGAAATTGAAACTTCATAAATTTCAAAATATTCTGTTACTAAGATGCTTAATATTTACTGACAATCTGCCCAATTAGGAAAAGTTAGTTATAATTTTATAATATCTTTAAAACATTGAATAAAAAAATTAATCCCTTTGAGGACCTGAGCTCCTGTGTTTTGAAAGTATGAAAAATAAGGGAAAGAGAAAGGGAAAAAAAGGTGGGAAAGGCAGAAAAATAAGATAAAATATTGAAAGATGAGGAGGTAGGAGGATATCATAAAGAAGAGCAAGAGATAGGAAACTGAGGCAACAGAAATATTAATGGAAATGATATGTATGTGTTGAGTGCTTACTATATACCAGCATTGTGAGAAGAATTTACATGGATAATCTAATTTAATCCTCACAACAACCTAATGGAGTAGATACTGTTGTTATTCCCACTTGCAGAAGGGAAAACTGAGGTTTTAGGCAGGATACATAATTTAGGCAACCTCACACAGCCAGTAAATGGGGGCAAAATAATTTCCTATCGGGTATAGCTGCTGCTAAAGCTTGTGCTCAGAAGCTCTGCATGGACCTTTATGGTAAAATACGCTGCTACTTAATGAATTATACCAGTTATCTCAATGAATTGTATCTCAACACAAGGCATGATTGTATTGGTTTATATACCATAAGAATGATAAGAAATTAAGCAGGGAAGGGGATGTGAAGCTGTTAACCTCTTCTTGGTTTGGTCTAAAGTGAACATGCCCTGACATTTCATCTTCCAGAAGTTCCTTTCCTTTTGACTTGGCATCTTTGTTTGATTAGCCACTTTGTCATAGTAGCAAGAGCCATGGGACCGTATTGTTCACCTCAAGTGTACCTTTGGGGAGGAAATTAATACAAACAGTTTCTGTCAAAAGAAACATTATTTCAAGCCGGTACTTTACCAGATGAGTTATTAAATGGGGGCCAACATCATAAAAGAGAATGATCAGGAATTAGGCTGATTTTGGAGTGCCACGGAAATATCTATTGATGTTGCAGGCTACATGTAAGGAATAGATGACACTCTTGTGATAAATTAGGCCTGGCTTATTTTTAACCAACTGAATATTAGAGATATCACTGACTGTTATCGAAGAATACATATCCCATAAAGCCCTGTTACATGACAGCTATCCCAGTTCCCTGGATAGACCTGAGTAGTACGTGATGATTTCAATAGCAGGTACTCAAATTTAGACCTATGGATTTTCTGAACTGAATAGAAATATATAGTGAGCTTGGCCTCAAAAATCAGTCTATTTTGATTGCTTGCAAAAGATACTTACTAAGGAAACATTGAAGTCCAAAAAAGTTAGTGTATATTTTGTATTGCTTCTTTTCTGTGGCTGCCACAAACTGGACAGGGACCACTTGGGGCTTGGTCTTTGTCTTGAACTGCTCTACTTAGTTATCCATTAATCCCCAAAGAAATTCCCAGATCCTATATTATTATTGATTCATTGACAAGCCCTTCCAACCAAACAAAAAGCATATGTTCCAGAATAACTCAAAAGACATATGGATCCTCTCTCAGAAGCTGCCGTTAGTCGCACAGATTGAATGTCGAGTGGGGAGGTACTTCAGTGGTCATGATGACTGGACTTGGGCCTTTCCCTCCATCAGATTCTGGTTTCCTAAGATAAACGTAAGACATACTCAAGTGGGATAATTCATTTGTTCATTATTTTGTTCTAAGTTTATAACAGGATCTTTTGGAAAAATTGACTGTTCAAAGCATGTCACCATGAATTCCACTTCCATGAGGTGGGGAAAAGAGCACACATTTCACAAGTTATATACATTAACCTGAAACTATCTCCATGTAATACGGGAGAGAATATTTGGAAGAAGAAAATGAGGACCATGACTTAAAAATCACCAAAATTTGTGGGGTGTAATTTTTAAAATTCTTTTTATTTTTTTCTGTGTGAATATACTAATGACTTAAATAGAAAATCCTTCATGTTTGGTAGTAAATTGTATATAAGTACGTTTACATTGTGAAAGGTTAATAACATTGTGATGGGGAAAAAACTTCCACCACTCCTGTCCTTTACTCATTACTCTCTACAAAGCTAAACATTATAAAGATTTTGGAGTCCAGCTTTTAATGTACATGTATATATTTCTATATCTGTTGTTTTTGTTTTAAACAAATAGGATTACCTTAAACATTTTTCTGTGGGTTGCTTTTTCCCATTTCTTATGTTTTTGAAATTTGATGGCTCTACCTCAATTTTTAAGGAAATACCTACATACTAGTGTTGCCTAGTATAGAACATGTTTTACTAGTTCGTTATTGGTTAAGTTTTTTTTTTAACTGCTAAGAACAGTGTTGCAGTGGACGTCCTGTATATATTTTTTCCATATTTCACTAACACGTTGATGCATATTTATTCATATGTGCATGAAAACTGTGATAGATTTGAAAGAATAAATTTGCTAAGAGCTAATTACTACCAGGTTACTACAGAACAGACTCTCCCAATTTTTACTTGTATCAACACATATATAAAGTTTTTGTTTTGAGCACTTTACCAAGGCAGAATATTACCATGTTTTGCTTGTCTCAGTCTGATGAAGAGAAAAGTATGTTGCTGTTTCAATTTCTATTTCCCTGCTCACTAGTGAGGTAGAGTGTCTTTACATATTTATTGACGGGTTTTGCTTCTTTTTTTTTCTTTGTAATTTTCCTGCTCATATCTTTGTTCCTTTTTCTTTTGGAGTTGTAAAATATTTTGTATACTCTGCGTATTGATATTCTGTCAGTTATACATGGAGCAGATACGTTTACCAGACTTCACACTGGCTTTTAAAACTTTATGCTTTCTTTCCTCTTTTAGAAGTTGTAATTTTTATTCTGATTTTATATGGACAAACACTTCAATATTTTTCTTTATGACTTCGGATTGTACTTCTTACTCGGCCCAGCCTCCCACGTCTCAATTCTTTCATATTTTTGGCTAACATTTTCTGTTTTCTTGTTCATGCCCAGCTCCTTCTTTTTCTTGGATTGATATCTTGTACTTTGTATTTCCCCCTTCTTTGGATCCTTTTTACTTCATTACTGGCGTACAGCTTTAATACTTTCAGACTGGTTTTGTTGATATTAAAATTTCTGAATGCTTGCAGATTTAAAAAAAGTTGTCGTTTGCATCCTGCTTGAATATTATATTGCTTGGGTACAAGATGCTAGATTCAAAATCAGATATTTGAGGCTGTCTCACCCATGGTCTTCTGTTAGCTGGTGTGGAAGATGAGAAGTCTTGGAAGTGTGGAAGATGAGATACCAGTCTGGTTTTCCTTCTAATATGGATAACTTTTTTTTTTTTTTTTTTTTTTTTTGTGGTACGCGGGCCTCTCACTGCCGCGGCCTCTCCCATTGCGGAGCACAGGCTCCGGACGCGCAGGCCCAGCGGCCATGGCCCACGGGCCCAGCCGCTCCGCGGCACGTGAGATCCTCCCAGACCGGGGCACGAACCCACGTCCCCCGCATCGGCAGGCGGACTCCCAACCACTGCGCCACCAGGGAAGCCCGTAATATGGATAACTTTTATTACCTCTCTCTGGAAGCTTTTTGGATTTTCATCAGAAAGCTTCAAAATTATTTTATTTTTAAAAACACATTATTTTAATCCTTTTAAATGTTCTAAAATTTTATCAAGGTATCTAAGTATAAGTCTTTCTCTGTTCATGTTTATCAGCACTTGATAAACCTGTAAATCAAACATGTATGTACTCAGTTTGGGAAATCTTATTTTGTCATACCTACTCTGTCTGTGCTACCTAGAAATTTAATTAGATGCACTTGAGGACTTACTTAGCTAACCTCCTTGTCAAACTTTTCTCCATTCATACATTTCACCTCTGATCTTTTGCATTACTTTCTGGAGGTACTCCTTGGCTCAATCTTCTAGTTTACTAGTCTGAGCTGTAGTGTGTCCAATTTATTACTATTAAGTTTTTATTTTAAAAGTATTACACTTATTTTTCAATATCTCCAGTTTTTTTTTCTTTTCAATAGTAGTAAGACCTTAGTTTCTTCAAATTTATACTTGTATTTATTAGTTATATTTATTTTTATATCTTCTACTTTATCCAATGTGAATTATTCTTTTAGTTGAGATTGGTACTTCTCTTTTATAATGGTGATATAATTCAAATGTGTAGCGATTTTTAGTTTTCTGCTTAACCTTATGTTTGAAAATGCTTGTCATGTATGTTGGTGATATTGACTATTAGTTTATATGTTGAGTATTTAGAAAAACAATAAATAGAGAAGACACTTGACTGTGGCCTTTTTTGTAATAGAGAAGACACTTGACTGTGGGCCTTTTTGCACTTTTCCAATGGCCTTCTGCATTAGAGATCTGTCATCCCTATATGTTAATATGCCAATTTGAATAGAAGGATCTTTGGATGGGCCAAAGCCCAGGACAGTGGTTCCATAAAACTTCATTTAAATGTGAACAGTAGCCATGACTATTTTCTGTACATCTAGCATTGGAATCAAAAGCATTTTAATAATGAATATAGCCCACGTTTTATGTTTTTCAAATGCATTAAATGAACTACTATTATAAAATGAACTACTATTATAAAACTGGCAAATATTTTCACCTGTCAGCAGTCTCTAACTGCTGATTATTGTTGCCCAATTTATAATTTATTTCTAACTCCAGTTTTAAAGAAGAACATTCAGATTTTCTTTATAGTTTTGTGTTTCCCTCCTGATCTTCAGAATTGTCGTTTTGGAAGTAGTTCCTTTAAAAAAAAAAAAAACAAAACACAGAAATTTTCAGTCTCTGAAAATTAAGAATGCTCTTAGTTGGTTCCGGAAGGTGAAATTGGGGTAAATTTTAATTATTGTCCATTAACTACTATATATGAAGTACCTCCTATATATAATGCAGTGTCAATATTAATACTATCAAAGATCTCTTTTGATGACAGGTTAGAATTATTCCTTTGACAGCCCAGGTTCAAAGCAGATATCCAGTGAACATTCTGCTGTGAAGTCCAAATTAACTATTGATGAAGTGCAAAAACAGAATGGTTTCAGTGCATGACTTGCTTCTTTAAGATAGGCTTTTCATTAATAAAACTAAGGGTACCAGAGTTGCCTAAAGTAATTTATTCCTGGAGCCTAATAAATAAACTTGATTTGTTTTTTAGAAATCCTTTTGCAATTGAATTAAAAAAATCACTGTAAAGAAGTGATTTTCAGCTAATCATTGTTAGAAAACACATTCAAACTTTCAACTTTGAAGTCAGCAGGCTAAACTATAGGATAAATCTGTATGTTTTTTCTCCATGGCTTTTTTGCCTGTTTGATAGTTGTTATTTCAAGGTTTATATGTTTTCCTCCTCTCCCCATGCAGGATGAACTTGGAGTTGATTCTATAAACAAACAAGATGAATGAGGGAAGTGCAAATGTTCTTTGAGATTCCAAGATTAAAAGAATCTGTATCAATTCCTTTCAAGGCACCTCTTACTCTTCCAAATAATTATTAGGCTCTGGGCTTACAAAAATGTCTATCACTAGGAGAAAATCCATACTGAACTCTGGAATTCCTTTGTTGGTGGTTGTCATTTCCTTTTCTAATTTCTGAGCTAAAAGCTGGCAAAGGCATTGTAACCCAAAGATTTATTTTGTGGACTGTTCTTTTGGTTAAGAACTTTTGCATCAGCTCATGATCAATGTGTTCATGACAAAAATAGAACCAATAATTTAAAAAAACACAACAGACAATACAAATGACTGAAGAGGCTATTTTCCACAATGAATAAATTGGGTAGGTTTCTTATAATTTGGGAAAATAAACATTTTATTTCAGAATCTGGTTTGCCTTTCTGGTGTTTTCTACCTCTAGAGAAAGGCTTAGACCTTACATTTGAAAACTACATACATGTAGTTTGTTACCACATTAGGTGTCTGTACCTAGAAGAAAAAACAAATATTTAGGCAATTTGTTAAACAGGACAGCAGGAAACGTTGAGATTTATATAGAAATAATTCTACTACAGGTAATCTTTCTGGATACAAACCTACAGAACAAATGTGCATGAAATATGGTCTCAGTTAAAATAAGTATATTTATAGCTAAATGCAGAGAAGCTCTCTGGGACAATAGGTTTAATAAGTGTCACTTTTCTCATGTAGCAATTTTAGTGTAAAACACCATTGTGATATTTCACATATTATGTTAGCATCTATGGATCTTCTTGACTGAATAGAGAAAATACATTCTTACATGCATTTATTTACTTCCATCTTCTAAATTTGCTTTATAATAAAGTTGGTTTTATTAAATCCTTAACATCTTACAATGATGTTCATTACCATTATAATTACCACCACTATTCCTAATCAATTAATATCTGTCACTTATTTAAAAGGTGAAAAGTAAAGAACAAAGCTCTTCAACAGATTGTGACAGCATTTCAGAAATTTAACTGGATTATTCCTAACTTGAAGAACTTCACCTCTAGCAAAACCATACCAACAATAGAAAGACTAAAAGAATAATAGGCAAAATTAGCTTCAAGTAGAGTTTTGGCTTATTTGTGCTGTTGGCTACCTCTTTCTTACTTTTCCTATTACATTTAGCAATTTTACTGTGTTATTTACAGAGAACAAACAGGATATTGCTCAAAATATTTGGCTCCCAATCATGGGACAACCTTTGTTAAAATCAGGGCAAGCAGATGTTTGAAGCCAGTCTTTATACTTCACCACCCCCCTCCCCACCTTTTCAGGAAAATGGATACTTAAGGTTGAAAAAGAAGTTATACAGGAAAATGTTATTGGGTATATTCAAGTCTGGGATGGTATTGGTTGTTTACTGAGTAGCCTCTCATTACCTCAATAAAATCCCTTCCTTGTGAGATCCTGTGCAGTGTACTCAGTGAAAATCCATGGGGTTCTGTGGGTTGAATAAAGTTCATTGCTAGACATAACCAAAATATGGAGTAAGCCTGTGCAACGTGGTCCATAATTTTGTGCATAGTAAGTATATCATTTTAAGTTCGATTTAAGTTTTACAAGTTTTGTCAGTCTATGAAATAATTTATAATTTAAAGTATACATTATATACCCTGCTGTCATGATAAAGCAATCAAAAGAAAAATAATTCTTATTCTTTTAATGTTGCGCTTCTGGCCTCTTGTTCTGGTGTCATTGTGAATAACTGGCCACTATCCCAAGATGAGAATACCTGAAAACTGGCAAGTTTCCAAGGTATTTGTTAAACAAGGAGGATACTGTGCTGAGAATAGGGATAGAATTGCTGTCATATCATCCATTGGTGAGAAGTTCTGTCTTCCTTCCAGCTGGTATAAATATTGCATCTATTTATCTCAGCTGGAGAATGAAACACATAGTCGTTTCTCATAATGGGAAGGAAATCTGGTATTATTTTTTGGTTTGTTTGTTACCACATAACACACTGATGGCTATATAAGGTTATATTTTTTTTGGCTATTTCAAGCTTTTTAATATTCCCCATAGTGATAATGCTATCAATAGATGCTTATTAAATCAAATTTAGAAAACTAGAGAAGAGTATGGAACCTATGAATTACGCTGAAAAAGATATTTTCCAGTTGTAATTCTAGATACTCTATGCAGAAAAAAAAAGGAAAATTACAGGGTGAGTTCAAAATTTACACTTTTTAAAAACAGTAATCTTATTTTTTCTACTCTAACCAAACATTGATTGGACACATTATCTCACACAGAATATCACTGATAGGTCCCACAAGGTCTCACATGTTAAGAAAGCATCCAGGGATGAAAGTCATTTATCAGTTTTGCATGTTTTCTCTTTATCATAGTTCCAAGGGAAAAGCACACCAATGTATGAAGTGACTTGACTCAAAAATCAGAATGTCAAACAGACATGCCCCTTAAATTGATATTTTTGAAACCCACACTTATTACTTTATTCATCCATCCAATCATTCGTGCAACAAATACATATTGACAACCTGCGTCAGCCAAGCATTTTACTGAAATCAATTAGAAGGATGTGCAAATTATAGTAATCAGATGTTCATCCCAGCATTGTTTACAGTATCAGAAGTTAGAAGGAAAGAAACTGGATGTCCAGTGAGAGGTTTTTTAGCTCAATCGTGGTATGATCATTAATAGCATACTGTACAGACATTAAGAACAGTGATACAGATCATGTAAATATGTATGCTATGAAAATTCACTATTACTCAGTGAATAAGGCAGGTTATGGAATAATATTTTAAAATGTCTGTTCATTTAAAATCAAATCTGTCTACAATATGCATATGTTCTATCCATTTGCATGGTGCATTCTCTAGAAGGAGATATACTAAAATTTTAATGGTGTTTTCTTCTGGGTAGTGGAGTCTTTCCATGTCTATTTTTTTTCTGATCTTAAAAAATTAACAGTTAATTGAACAGTTATAAATAATTAACATGTATAGATCATTATAGTACGAGTAGGAGGATATATTGCTTTCTGATGGCCAAGTTTTAGTCAGGAAAATGGCCTGGTTAGTTTAGCAAAATCATCAACATCTGAAATACACATTAGAATGGTTCCCAAGAGGAGACAGCTTTGCTTTCTTAGGTTTTTTTTTTTAGTCTACAATTGTGAACATTCTGAAAATAAGAATAGAAGAAATGCCTCATTTTTAATGATTAAGCATTTTTTAAGTAAGGCAGATGTGTTTTACATACTCATTTATGGTATGACTTTTTTTTTTAAGTATTTCATTTCAGAAGAATTTATTCTTAAGAAATGCATGAAATCTCATGAGGTAAATGGGAATTTACATACATTTCACATAAGGTTTTTATTTATTTATTTTTATTGTGGTATACTTGTTTCACAATGTTGTGTTAGTTTCTATTGTACAGCAAAGTGGAGTTCCCTGTGCTATACAGCAGGTTCTCATTAGTTATCTATTTTATACATATTAGTGTATATATGTAAATCCCAATCTCCCAATTCATCCCACTCTCTTTTTGCCCTCTTGGTGTATGATATAACTTTTCTTTAAAGGAAGCAGATTTATAAAGTGATGTGAGTTAAGGTAGCATAATAAATGGACACCACCTTTGGGCTTTGAAAGATAAGAGGGTTGAAATGACTTAGATAAATTCCATATCCTGACTTACATTCTGGAAAATAGGTCAGAAGAGAGTAGGAGTGTGCTTAATGCTGTGGATAGGCTCATGTTACTTTCAAGCTGTGTAATATTTCAGCTGAAAAGAGAACTTAGTTTGCATTAGCATTAACTATTTCTTGTGTTTCACTTAAACCTGTAATATTTCCTGAATGAAAATTTAAGTAGCTGAGATTATATTCCTTTCTACTGGGGCATGTGTGGTCTTTGTATATATGAATATATTTTTTTAAATATTTAAATGAATCACAGAAAAGTATAGATAATGAAAATCTTATATATAATATGTAAAATTATGTATATTATGTTAATATATTGAATGAAATATATTCATATTAAAATATGACTGAATAGATATTAAAGGCTTTTCATGTTTAGAAAAGGAATTTTTATTTCATTATGGAAGATTAAACAAAAATGATCATCCCTTATGGGGAGGGGGAAGGGTAAGTTGTGACAAAGCGAGAGAGAGGCATGGACATGTATACACTACCAAACATAAGGTAGATAGCTAGTGGGAAGCAGCCGCATAGCACAGGGAGATCAGCTCGGTGCTTTGTGACCGCCTGGAGGGGTGGGATAGGGAGGGTGGGAGGGAGGGAGACGCAAGAGGGAAGAGATATGGGAACATATGTATATATATAACTGATTCATTTTGTTGTAAAGCAGAAACTAACACACCATTGTAAAGCAATTATACTCCAATAAAGATGTTAAAAAAAAAAAAAGATCATCCCTGACCCCAAAATATGGCTATAATTACATTTGTAAGACAAACCAAGATGATGTAATGAATATGTTCTAAATGTTCTCTCTTTCCCTGTTTTTTTCTCTTCTTTTTATATGTGGTATGTTTAAATGTTAATGAAGTATCCTATCATGATCAATGAACCAAGAAATATTGAGCTTCATGAATTATTATTTATGTCACTTTAACTAAGTTTTTTTTTCACCCTTGTAATTCTGTTATGCTGTTTGGTTAATTAAAAAGTGCCAATTCTAAGAATATTGAGTTATGCCTTGAAAATTTCAAATGACCTGTTGAACAATTAAATTCAACATGAGAAGATATGTTTGACCTTTGAGTAGCATCCTTTTTAATTTCTGCAAGGAGGTAATGGAATCATTGGATTCTTCTAGGCTGTGTCTTAATTGGGAATCTCAGGCAAGTGTAGCAGAGCCTGCTCACTTAGGACGTTCAAATGTGGTTTAATTGATTACTCTTTGTGGTATACTTGGTCTTCCTCTTACAGAAATTCACACAGGGTCTCATTTCCTGACTACTGTGGTCTTCTGACATTATAGAGATGGGTTTTCATTTTTTTTTTCTCTTTAGTATGAATATTAACTAATTGTTCCCTAATATTTGAATTCAGAAATTTCAACTTTATATTTAAATAGCATGGAACTTACCTTTATTTAACACGTGTAAGTTGTGTGCCTTCTTAAATCATAAAGGGATAACATTTGGAGGGGAAAAAAGGATAATGTTTTCTCTCCAAAACATAAATGAAGAAAAACTGTGCATGGAACAGCAATCCAAGAAAATGTAACAACAACAACAACAACAAAAAACTGTTGAGATAAGCCAGCTTTCAATTTGTCAATCATCCTCAAAGGAAAAAAAAATTCAAGTGAATGAATTAAAGAATACAGTAAAAATTAGAGTCTTCCTTGAGTTCTAAGAAAGACCAAAAAAATACCCCTTTAGATGCAGAAGTAGAATCAGTTCCCCTGTATATATTTATTGATTTTGCAAGAAAAAAAGAAAAACGTAAAAGAACTAATCACAATGTAAAATAATATAGTGCATCTTAAAAGAGAATAGAGAGGTATTAGGTGATGGTGTAGGTTTTCGTCAGAGCATAGAGGTGATACAGACCTTACTGGGAGCAGTGCCACACAGGGGACCGAGATTACACACAGATGTCTAGTCAAGGGAAGACCTGGATAAACTTTTTTAATAATGTAAATGTGGTTCTTTCCATAGTGGCCCTAAGTCATTGCTGAAGTAGGCTGGTCTTCTCATTGCTTGTGTGACAGTGAGCAATCTCAAAAAAAAGAACATGATTTCTTCTTCCCCTAGCATTGATGTTGCTTTCTGGATACTCTCTGGTTGGCCCTTCTTGTGCAATCTGTACACTGCAGTAACGGTTATCCTAAAGACTGGGGTACTCTGATTGATTAATGTGGATTGCATGTCTATGGAAAAAGTTAGGGTCACATAATTGCATTCCCATATGAATCCCAGGAGTCCTGTAGGGTCAGTTCTAAACAAACAAGCAAACAAGCAAACAAACAGAAAAGGACATAAAGCAGAGCCAATAAGTGCAGATGTCCACATAGATAGGATTTATCTTGTCAAAAAATAGGCTTAAGGATATTTCAGGAACAGTATATGAAATAAGGCTCAAAGGCAGAAGTGAACGAGGTATGTTTAGGGGACTTAAAATGGTGTTCCTGGTTGAGACAGAGTTGTTTTTAGGGAGCAGTAGAATCATAGTGAACTTGTTGAAGCCTTTGGTGCCAGGTTGCATTTGCTTTGCAGGCAATAGAGGGTTATAGAAAGAGGTGTGTGTGTATGTGCGTGCGCGCTTGCACGCAGTTATCCAACTTAAATCAGTGTTTTTCAAACTGTAACTTGCTTGAGATGAGTAGTTCTCAAAATTTTTGGTCTCACGATCCCTTTAAATTCTTAAAAATTACTGAGAAACCCAAAGAGCTTTTGTTTATGTGGTTATATTTATTGATATTTACTGTATTGTAAGTTAAAGCTGAGAAAAAATTTAAACAAAAGAACATGCAAGCATAACTTCCACTGTCTGTCAGGGTGTGACATCATCATATCATATAACTTCTAGAAAATTCTACAGTACACTCATCAGAGAATGAGAGTGAATAAGGCAAATGATGTTTTAGTATTATTATGAAAGAAGGTTGACCGTGTGGATCTCTGAGATTGTCATGGGTACACCAAGGGACCCCTGGACCACATTTAGGAACCATACTTTGGAGGATCATGATATTAATTCAGTGGCTCATAATCAGTATTTGTGGAGTGGAATTAAATAAAATGAAACAGAATGAAAAGCATTGGAAAATATGAATACATTGAATATATGAAGGATACAATTTTTGTGAAATTTCATCAATTTGTGTGTGTATGTGATCAGATTTTGTCATAATGCAAAATATTTTTCTTATTAGGAGTTTTAGTTTTAAAACTTTGAAAATCACCTTTTAAAGTTACATTTATGATAGATTATTCAGTATCGGTGTGAAGGTTAGATTTCAGGTGGGAAAAAAACAGAAGTGGGGAGACCAGTTACATAGGCATGACATCAAGGGACTGATTTAGAAAATGCCATGAACATGAATAGCCAATTTGTTCAAAAAAGGAAGAGCTCTTGGATATCTGTGATAAGAATAAAGTCTGAGTGCTTAGAATGAAGCAAAAGCTCCACTAACAGACAATAAGATGGTCAGCAATTTTAGGTCAACTTTTCCTTAAATGTAACTGTGTGTCATATTCTGACAAATACGCTATTCTTTGCAGTTCCTTTAGCACAAATCCTGACCTCTTTTCTTCACATCCTGCTGCGTAAGCTGGAAAAGCACAATCCCCAGGTACAGGCCTTATTTTGCTCTTCAAGCCTAAAGATCTGTCAGGCATATGTCTGATAAATGTGAGTGAATCATAGTCAAAATGAGAATAATTTGTAATAAAAGCTTATTTCCTGTCTCTTGTCTGGCATTTTGTACAAAAAGTCCTTATTATTCACCACAATCTTTATTGAAATAGTCAAGCTGTATTCACATCATGAGAAAAAATGGCAATTTGAATAATTGAGTGAATGTCACTTAAGGAGTTTTGCACGACTTTCCCTCACTCTCTGGGTAACCTGAATCACTCGGAGTGGAGGGCACTTCTCAGCTTGTCCTGTAATGTTCTGCAAATCATCTCATGAGTGATAGTATATCTCTATACCAGATGGGTTACCTCATGGGTGCAAGGACCTCATAATTGATTCTTTTTCTACTTTTACATCATATTCCGTAGTTTTGAGTACACAGGACTCAGTTAACATATGTTAATCAATTTGTTCAATATGAGAAACCAAAGAACCTCAATAACCATGTTTTTCTGCCTTGAAATCCACTAATAATGATTGAGATAAATAACAAAAACTATGAAGCTAACATCATAATACTTATGTGGTATATAAAGATTTAGTTAAGCCAAAATTTTCTGCTTATTTAGAGATGAAGAAAGATAATTGTTCCTTATATTGCCCCTAGGATACTTGGAGAACTTCAAAGGCCTTATAAATCACCAAAGACAGCACATTGTTTATAGTTACAGCTTGAATGCAAATTCTTCTATACTTAAATTCTTTTCCTGCGTTAGCAGAACTTAAAGAGATGTTGAAGGAGATGATGGTTTTGCTCTACTTTGGGTTAGTTTCACTTCACATAGAGCATTACATTCTGTCTGTTTTTAGTACTCTCTTTAACAGGAGCTCTAAGAAGTATTTAGAGCCAAACAGGCAAAATGATGAAGAGACTATAAAATCTTTAAAAATATATTTATTTATTTTTTAATACAGCAGGTTCTTATTATCCATTTTATACATATTAGTGTATACATGTCAATCCCAATCTACCAATTCATCCCACCACCACCCCCCTCCGCCACTTTCCCCCCTTGGTGTCCATACGTTTGTTCTCTACATCTGTGTCTCTATTTCTGCCCTGCAAACTGGTTCATCTGCACCATTTTTCTAGATTCCACATATATGCGTTAATATAAGATATTTGTTTTTCTCTTTCTGACTTACTTCACTATGTGTGACAGTTGAACATACAGATGGATCTCTAGATCCATCCATGTCTCTACAAATGACCCAATTTCGTTCCTTTTTATGGCTGAGTAGTATTCCATTGTATATATGTACCACATCTTCTTTATCCATTTGTCTGTCGATGGGCATTTAGGTTGCTTCCATGACCTGGCTATTGGAAATAGTGCTGCAGTGAACATTGGGGTGCATGTATCTTTTTGAATTATGGTTTTTTCTGGGTATATGCCCAGTTGTGGGATTGCTGAGTCATACGGTAATTCTATTTTTAGTTTCTTAAGGAACCTCCATACTGTTCCCCATAGTGGCTGTATCAATTTACATTCCCGCCAACAGTGCAAGAGGGTTCCCTTTTCTCCACACCCTCTCCAGCATTTGTTTGTAGATTTTCTGATGATGCCCATTCAAACTGGTGTGAGGTGATACCTCATTGTAGTTTTGATTTGCATTTCCCTAATAATTAGTGATGTTGAGCAGCTTTTCATGTGCTTCTTGGCCATCTGTATGTCTTCTTTGGAGAAATGTCTGTTTAGGTATTCTGCCCAATTTTGGATTGGGTTGTTTGTTTTTTTAATATTGAGCTGCATGAGCTGTTTATATATTTTGGAGATTAATCCTTTGTCCGTTGATTCGTTTGCAGATATTTTTTTCCATTCTGAGGGTTGTCTTTTCGTCTTGTTTGTAGTTTCCTTTGCTTTGCAAAAGCTTTTGAGTTTCATTAGGTCCCATTTGTTTATTTTTGTTTCTATTTCCATTATTCTAGGAGGTGGATCAAAAAATATCTTGCTGTGATTAATGTCAAAGAGTGTGCTTCCTATGTTTTCCTCTAAGAGTTTTATAGTGTCTGGTCTTACATTTAGGTCTCGAACCCATTTTGAATTTATTTTTGTGTATGGTGTTAGGGGGTGTTCTAATTTCATTCTTTTACATGTAGCTGTCCAGTTTTCCCAGCACCACTTATTGAAAAGACTGTCTTTCCTCCATTGTATATCCTTGCCTCCTTGGTCATAGATTAGTTGACCATAGGTGTGTGGGTTTATCTCTGGGCTTTCTATCCTGTTCCATTGATCTATATTCCTCTTTTTGTGCCAGTACCATATTGTCTTGATTACTGTAGCTTTGTAGTATGAGACTATAAAATCTTGATATACGATTAGTTACTGAAGAAACAAGAAATGTTGAATGTAAAGAATGTGTTGGGCTTCCCTGGTGGCACAGTGGTTGAGAGTCCGCCTGCCGATGCAGGGGACACGGGTTCGTGCCCCGGTCCAGGAGGATCCCACATGCCATGGAGCGGCTGGGCCCGTGAGCCATGGCCGCTGAGCCTGTGCATCTGGAGCCTGTGCTCCGCAACGGGAGAGGCCGCAACAGTGAGAGGCCCGCGTACCGCAAAAAAAAAAAAAATTCCACCATAACAGGAGGGAATGTAGAGAGCAGGGGTACGGATGGGGGTAGGGTTGTGGAATTGGTGGTCAGAAGGCAGATAGGTCACTTCCATTTTCTCAGTGAATAATGACTGTGAATAAGTGAGTGGACTGGGTATAGGAGGTTTGAGAAGAGTGGAAAAGATGGGTAAAAAGGTTTCAGCATTCTCACTAAGCATACCAGTTTATAACGAATTGTTTCAGGCATTATGTGAAACTTTGAAATGTGGATCACATTCTTTTGACTGGATCATATACAGAATGAAAAGAATATGCCCAGAAGCCTTATGCAGAGAAACGGTGAAAGAGAATGGGTAGGGACAAACTTTTTGATAAACTTTGCCATCATTCTTTCTAGAACTCCTTGTTCACTTATTCAGAAGAATTTCTTAGTAGTATTAATGTTATTTTATTTTTATTTTAAATCTCTAAGCGAATCCCTCCTTTTAGAACTACTCAGTTTCCTAGGTAGGAAGTTGTCCCCCAGGGAGTTCCTTAATGATTTTATTGAGAGGTGTAATCATTACTCATGGGCTCCATGCATTGCTATTATCGCCATGCTAAGTTTAGCCTTCGATTTTTTCACTCCATAATTTTAGCCTACTGTGAGATAAATGAGCAGAAAAAACAACTGCAATAATACGGACTCATCAAATTTCTAGAGCTAGAAAATACCTTAGAAATGATGCAAGTTATCTCCTTTTGCGAAAGAGGAAGAAGCCCAGGGGGTGAAATGACTTACCCAACATCAACCCCTTTAATTGCAATACTAGGAGGAGAAGAAGGTATCTCCATTCCAGCCCTTTACACTCTCTTATCATTTTGCACTTAGTTGAGGGTCAATAATTTGTTTGACATCATAATAGCTCTATACATGCACATTTCCTTTTCTGCATTTTGGACTCTTCATGATTAGTGGACCTATTCCAGTTTTCCAGAATATCATCAGCAGACATCTTCCTTTAAAATTAAACTTGGCTGGCACCAAATTTTTAAATAAATATTATGTTGGGAGTTTATCTGCACTGTGTGGGGGATGGATTTAATTTAAGTAGCTAAAAGTAATTGTAGTATTCAGGTGAGATGATAGATTTAACTAGATTTTCTCCAAAAGAAAATGTTAGAGGAAGCACATTAAAGATTTGAAATAATTTTGAATGTATTTGTGCTAAATAAATATATTTGTCAAATATTGAGTCCATATAAACCTATATTGTCTTTTAAGTTCAAGTGTCTTATGTCTCCCTTTGAGTATCAGAAATTTAAGTCATGTATCTGAATTAGCATCAACAAAAGGTCAGAACCTAATGTGGGATTAAAATGGAGGAGAAATTTTAAAAAATATATGTTGAAAGAAACTGATTTATTTAAAACAGTTTTTATTATTTAAAGCAATAAATTGGAGGATGACGTTGTAATAACTTTTTTTCTTAGTTGTTGACAGCTTGTTTTGATTTAGTGTCAAGCATCATAAAAGATGATTTACCAAAGCAAAACATATAGTTTAAATATATCCAAAAGAGCAATAGCTAATATGGTTATGCAGTTTAGGAGGAGGTGTTATCCTGTTAAATCAAAATATATTATTCACTTTTTAAACAATAGAAATAAGTTTGATTTATTAATGCATCACAGTTACAGTACATTTTCCAAGGAAATTGAAGTAGATTTTCCCCATCCATTAATTTCCATTACTGCCCATTCATTTCTACCCACTGGCAGCCAGTGTACTCATGCAGCATTTGCCTCACATTTTTTATTAACTGTTGTCTAGCAAATCCTACTCTCAGTCTCATCAAATGACAGGCACTAAATTTTTTGGCAGTCACATTAAAATAGAGATTCTAATTGGGAAGAAGTAACATAATACCACAGGATGCCTTTCTAATGTAATGCCCATTAAGACGTTTATATGGCCGAAGAGATTTGAAGACTGTGCTCTTTTCCAGAGAAGATATAACCCTTTTCCTCATCATGCCTCATAAATGCCCAGGGGAAACAAAATAATAAGGCCCTCCATTATTGTCAGGGGAAAACTAAAGTAGCAGGCTAGACCTACAGGCTACAGGAATGCTGTTCATTGTAGATGTTATTAGTTTTTTGTTTTTTTTAGAAAATCTCTATTGGGATTGGGGGAAAAGCTGAGGTGGCGCCATGTAGAGGATTTAATTGGCTTACAGGCAGCTCTGTTAAGAATTTCCAGCACCAGACATTTCATAACAGCAAAGAATCATATATACACACATACATATATGTAATTACCTCCCATTTGAATAAAATGCATAAGTGCTTTAGAGTTTCATGATTTTGAAGTGCAGTCTTAATTTTCAAAAAATACTGGAAAGGAAGTGTTCAGAATAACTGGGCAATTTAAAGAAAATTAAAAATATTAGGTGAGTTTTTTGTTCATTGCTATTAAGAAACAATATACAAAAGCTGATGATGTATCATGTCTCTTGTATTTTAAAAATCTCCATTTTTTAGTAGGTGTAACTTTAAAGAATTGAAAATCATAATTCTGTGGGAGAGAAAACATGATAGGGAAAAGTGATGGTAGGTTCTTTACTGGCCTCATATGAAAAGTTCCATATAAATATATAAAACTAAAACTTTGTATGTTTGTGTAAAAAGCCTAAAACTAGCATAAATACTGAGGTCCATTTTAACTAGAAAATTGCATTCTTATATAAAATTTTAAGGTTTTTTCTTAAAAAGTACAATCTTTTATTTACTTTGACTATGTTATTGCAGTTATTCATGCATAAAAGTTACTAAGATCTGCTAATTTATTGTCAGCATTGAAAACCATAGGTTTTATCTAGCCAGTGATCTGACATGACATCAAACAAATCCACAAAAGATTTTACAAGTACATAAAATCCTAGAGAAAGCAAAACTTTTTAAACCTTCAGGTAAAAATAAGTGTAATCTGGGCCATAAGATATTCATTCAAAGTCACTTTTGAAATATTTAAGTTTTAATAATATAAGTCAATTAAAAACATCAGTTTTGGGCTTCCCTGGTGGCGCAGTGGTTGAGAGTCCGCCTGCCGATGCAGGGAACACGGGTTCGTGCCCCGGTTCGGGAGGATCCCATATGCCGCGGAGCGGCTGGGCCCGTGAGCCATGGCCGCTGAGCCTGCGCGTCCGGAGCCTGTGCTCCGCAACGGGAGAGGCCGCAACAGTGAGAGGCCCGCGTACCGCAAAAAAAAAACCCACAAAAAAACCCACATCAGTTTGAAATTTATCATTATTAAAAAAAAACATAATTGAGTGTCTATTGTGCAACAAGCTCTCAAAGAATTTTATCTGCCAAGTTTGAAGGCAGAGACCTGTACAAATGATCAGTAAACATGACGAACTCTATTTTATGACAATGCATTATTTTTCTGTGTTTTCTATATTAACTAATATTTTCCATTCCTATAGTCCCCAAAACTGTAATGTCTTTCACTGAAAGGAAACATATCAAACATGTACATTACATCATACATATGCACATTACAGCACACTCATTTACATGCATATATATGTGCATCTGTGTCTGTGTATATAATAAATTGTAGTTATATTAAAATGCTTCATAATTTTTTAAGAGAATAGGAAGGATGTGAAAGTCAGAGTTTTTCTCTCCCTTCACTGACTTCACGATGGATTCTTATCTCAGTTGTTTAATGAGAAGTACATTTAACTGTGTACTCAGCTCTTAAAAATAAAATTTAAAACTGGAAATTCTGTTTATTATTTTTTTCTTCAAATGCATTTACCTGGGCTCAACAAAAACTCCAGAATATGTTGCATATTTTCTATCTTTAACTCTCTTAAGAAAGAATATTAAGCTCTCTTAGAAGCATCAGTGGGATTGTTCTCATAAATGTCTTAATGGAAATTGGAATCTAACCAGATTTAGTACCTGATTATTAACAATATTTTCATGTGAGAATGTACATTAAGGTAAAAATCTACCTGAAATAAAGCATTTATGAGTAACTGCCATATTATAATCTCTAAAGAAAAGTGGATCTAAATGAAAAGTTGTCAATCAAATTCATGTAAAATTAATGATACCTAACTAGGTTTAAAAAAAAAAATTCATGGTGCCTTCTCTTACAAAATGCAAAATTCTTTTGGAGACAAAGTTGTCACAATTATTTGATACATTTAGATATTTGTAAATCAGGTTTTATTTTTAAAAAGCACACATTTGATGGAAAGGAAAAAATCTATTATCTTTTAACTGAAAAGCCAGACTAAATTTTGTGTTCTCCATCTTAAAGGAGCAGATGGACAGAATGCAGATTTCTATGCTACAGCATAGTAACAAAATCACTGGGAATTGTATATTGATTTTGTGGTCATCTGACACATGTGGATTCATTTTAAAGGTGGTCACACGTTTCTCATTGCTTAAAATAAATTACATCTTGACTCTTATTTTAAAATGGGAATTGGAATGGAAGAAAATTTGAGATGATTAATAAGATAAAGGTTTTTTCTTTGCATGGTCTGAACTTTCTACTGACTGGACAATTTCAAATGTATCAATAGTTAAGATGACAAGGATTTTGTAATGATTCCTGATGAAATACCATAACAGGATCTTAATATCTTCATTCCCCATTCTTTTGCATAGTAGGCAGAAAGTGAGATTCTGATTAGTGTATTGCTCTATTTTTTTTTTTTTATCAAGAGAAAAGCAATGGCATATATTTAGTCTGGTGTTATTTGAGCTCAAATTAAACTGGGATGATGCTGGGTACAGGGATACCATAATTTATTAAACAAATCTTTTTTGTTGACTGTTTGCAAGGCATTGTGTATGGTGAATAGAAAGAGGCCCTTATTTTCAAAGCTATTTAATAAATAGAAGAGAGCCATTTATTCAAACATAAACTTTCCTTGGAAAGACATAATTCTTCATTAACAAGTTAGAGGTGTCTGCTTAAAAAGTAAGGCCCTTAGTTAGTATCTCTGCTACTTTATATAATTGTGGGAAAGAAATCCCCATATCTTGCCTTTTTAAACATGCATGTGAGTGCCTGTGTATCCCCCATTTATGTAGACTGGCAGTATCTCCATTAATAATGATCACTGAAGAATTTCCTGTGTCACATATTTGTAAGCACATAGTTCAACCCTCTACACTTGTAAGATAAATTCATCAGTTAGGGAAAATTATAAATAAAGCTGTTGGAGGAAAGATAGTTAGGGACAAGTACTTTATAAAAAAGATGCATTGGAGGAATTATAGTATATTTTTCCATTTCACCACTGTAAGATGTTTTCAGGAAATGAAAGAAACAAAGAGAAAAGAAAGAAAAGGAAGGAGAAAGAGAAAATAAAGGAATAAAGAAGGAAAGAAAGAGAGGAGGAAGAAAGGCAGTTATGCAGGCAGGAGAGAAGGAAAGAAGGAAGGTACAAAGAAAAGAATATAGTTGTTCTCCTTCAGATAGGCCGCGTGTGAGCCATTGCTTTCTTTAATATCAGAACAATCTTAATGGGCAATAGCATCCCAGCAGGTGCTGTGATGAAGTAAAAATTGACAGATTAGTGTGGCAATTCCTAGTCAGATGTATGTACACAAAAGATTTCTGCACTTGCAGCATATGCTGTAGTCAATTTAGCGTACGATTAGGGCTTCACTCATTTACCCTTAATGTGAAGGTAATAGAATGTATTTTCCTTGAGAAAAATATCGTTGTAAAATAATTATTTATATAACCTATCTTAGTGAGACATTCTGTAATTCCAGATAACAGGATTAAGCCATCTTTGTGCATATCTGATAATCTTGGCTATGTTTTGCCTCCCTCTCATGCCTTCTATAGCGCTGAGTATACAGAACATATTCAATACTTTCTGGTTGACTGATAATGAACAAAACCTTAGGAAGGCTTCACCTGTGGTTTGGAAAATTGAGATTATATGGGAGCAAAAGACTAATATACTAACTGGTACACTTGATTTCTCGATGAGGCTTAAATTGTTTTTATAATCAACATTTATGAAAACTTGAAAAAACTGAAGACAACATCTGTAGCAGAAATACAATTTCTGAGGCAAAACTAATGGTTAAGTCACCACTGGCACAAGAAAGAATACATAAGGCAGTGAGAGCCGGTAAACGTTGTGAAGCTTGTGGTGTGTGTCCCAGGGTCTTGAACATGGTTGCTTTGGGAAATAAAAGTCGGCAGACTCTCTTGGTTTTGTGGATACAGAGAAGACTTAACAAATTTAGAAGCTGTGATGTGTGGAGATTTAAATTTAAATTTCCATGGTGCACACTAGGAGAAGATTCTCCATCATTGGATTGCTCTGGTGTTTTAAAGCACTTGCATAGAGCTCACCTAGCAACTCTGAAGAAAGAAACAGTGACCTCAGGGGAGACTCAGGAAGATAATCAGAATTTTAATTGGAAGGCAGGTGTGAAAAACAGTGATAGAGGGAATTGTAAGCTGAAGGGAGATGGGCCTTTTGCTAATATTAACTACAGGAACATTCTAATTGTGGAACAGAACAGAGGTTTAGGATACATTTATATTCCATTTATTATTTTATGTAAGTATGTGGAGCTCTCAATGTAAATGAAGATGAGAGTATTTTGTTAACTTAGGAAATAGTCAATAGTATTTTCAGAATCACTTCATATGTTAAAAAAGGTACTTTAAGGGCAAATGCCAGCTTGTTCTCCAAATGCTTGAGATTTCTTACATTGCCTTTAATTTTTAAATTTACTTTCTATTTTTTTAACCATCAAGCCTACTCTAGAAATTGTCTTCAGCTATAATTAATAACTAATAGAAAATTTTGTAGATTCTCAAATGTAACAGATGGTATATATAAGAATAAACCCTGTTCCATGGAAAATATGTTTGTCTCTTCATATGTACAATGATCTTTTTCTTCCTAGGAAAAGAATTAATAAAATCCCCATTCATTGACCCTGATTTAGTACCACAAATGCTCAGAGTATGGATCACCATTCTGGGCCATTTATTTTCAAGTAGACACCATCCTCAGTGCCGGAATTATTGGCCAGAATGTGTGGTCTGACTAAGTATATTATGTAGCTTTTCTCCAAATGGTATAGGTGAATCCAAATTGATCATATTATATTCTTTCTTTTTAATTTGCCTGTCTAGAACTTATATATTCCCTGTAGCTATATGTTTATGTATAACGTTCTTCTCAACCAATAACCACATGGATTAGATCAACAGCTACACCCTTGAGCAGTTTAGAAGAGTTACATAAAACGAATGATGAATCCATCTTATGTATAACTTTTTTGTAGTGGTTTTTTACTGTGTATTCCTTAAAGTTTTGTCCAGGAATCAGAAACATCAACGTCACTTGAGATTTTGTTAGAAATGCAGAATCTTAATGTTCAATCCACACGTACTGAGAAAGAATCTACATTTTAACAATATATCCCAGAAATTTGTATACGTGTTAGTTTTAGAAGCTGTGAACTAGATGACAAGCCAGAATCAAGGGTAAACATTTTTAAATGTTTTTTTAAAAAGCAATTACCAATGAAAGCAATTTTGAGGAATGAATAGGTGGGAAAGACATAGATAAACACACTAAGACTACACTAGGTCTTAGGGTCAGAATGAAACTTCGGGACGAAAGTTGGAATTTGGCACAAAACTTGAAGACAAATGTGAACTCATAAAAATTCTTAACTGTGTGGACGGGGTAGGTGAAGGGATATGTGGGAAGGCTGCTTGTGGCAGGATTGTTGTGAGTTCTGCAGTTGTAAATAACCAGCACAGATTGGAATTATGAAGACATGGAAAAGGATGAACATACCATCCAAAGGAAGTGATTTTTGTATAGAAATGCAAATTAATTATGTATTCACTTATGAGTTAATATCTACAGAATACTGAAGACTGTTAGTAATTGGGGACATGTCTAATCATAATAGGTCTTTTTTATATGTTGGTTTGCTTCCAACACATCAGACAGGAAGAGACTCACTAAGATGTTACACGCAGCTAAAGAGCTGAGCTATGATACTCTCCAGGAATGGAAGCTTTCCACCTTATGTGTGAAAGAAATGGTGGTGGACAAACCATGGCTCAAACACAAGCTCTATTTAGATATGTGACTTAGAAAATTTTATCCTCTCTTAGCTTCATCTGCCTATGGTTTTACAGCCTAGAATTATTGTAAGGTTTAAGTAAAACAGTGTATGTAAATCAGTTGGCATAGCTTAAACACACAGGTTATGGTAATTATCATTATTTATTAAAAATCTTATAGCAGCACAGGCCCCTGAGTATGTTTGGAATGCATTCTGGCAAATAATAACAGTTGAAAATTTCACAAAATCATTATTTGTATTTTGTCTAGGGTTTTTTTAATCAAAAGAAGCATTCTTTTAAAGGGATCATGTAATTTCATTGCTGCCAGTTAGAAAGGTATCTATTCTAATCTTGGGTAATGCAATGATAATAAAACCTGTTTACGTTTTGGAAACCTATACAGGACTTCTTATCCTAACTGAGGAACGAAGACTCTGGTTCCCAAAATGGCACCCTGCAAGGAAGGATGGTATCCTAAAACAATAAGGAGGCACCAGCTTTCAAATATTATGCTTGATTTATTATGTTCTTATAAAAAGGAAGAGAATAAATGAATATAGTAAAAAAACAAAGTAATGTCCAAATGGGATTCTTTTTTATCATTTAAAAAAAAACAACAACTGTATCCTTGAAAAGCAGTTTCCTTTCACCAAATTGCAGTGATTTGCTCTCACCTAATCACATTTCTGCTCTATTTTAACTTTATGGAATGTTGAAAATGTGTCTAGAGAGGCACTATAGAGAAAGGGAAATTTATTTGAGGTTAAGCATTTTGAAACCACTACATACTGGTTCTATCCTAAGAATTCTTAAGTATATACTCAATAATTCACACTTCTTTGCATGTCATTTCTCTCATGGTGTCTAGAAGAAAATTGGAATCTAGAACTGAATTCTGATCCTTAGTGGATAACTCTTTCAAGATTCAGTTTTCTTATTTGTAAAGGGGACATTATAACATACACTCAAGCCACTCCACAGGTCTACTGAGAAAAATTAATATAATGGACATGAAACTGTAATTATAGTTCTGTCAATGGACATATAATTTCTAAAGGTCATATATCCATATCAGCATACCTGTAAATAGTGAGTAGTCAAAAGATGCATGCTGGGGGCTTCCCTGGTGGTTCAGTGGTTAAGACTCCATGCTTCCACTGCAGGGGGTGCGGGTTCGATCCTTGGTCAGGGAACTAAGATCCCACATGCAGCGCCATAGCTGGAAAAAAAAAAAAAGGGAGAGAGAGAGAGAGAGAGGACAGTCTCATCATTGTGATTTGTACAACAACAAAGAAAACAAAGTCTTTTAAAAAAAAAAGGGACAACTAGTTAAAAAAAAAATAAAAAGATGCATGCTCATTTGTCCCAAATATGTGTTAGCTAATTTTTACAGAACCTTATTTTAGTTAATGTACTACTCACCTGAAAATGATAACAATAGGACAGATTTAAGGATTAAAAAGAGACATGTTTATAGTATATTATTTTTATATCACATTTTGACTTCTAAGCTACGAGTTAATTTGTGCAAATTCAGTAAAGAATGGTGAATTTCTTGGAAATATGCACTTGTGGTTTTGGTTTGTGTTTGCTTTTATTGTTTTTGCTGTTTTGGTTAAACATCTAAATCTAGCCTGCTAGCATACTGGAAATTACATTTACAAGAAATAGAATCTGTTTTGTATTCTTCAAATATGTTTAAGCATAAATTATTTCATTTTGGGAAGTAATATTTACAAAGTTATTTACAAATATACGTTCTGGTAATTTCCAGATATATTTGGCTGTGTATTTAAATACATAATAGTGTCAGAATGTGGCAGTTGGGTATATTAAGAGCTAACTCACAAAAAGTCTTGTGTTTACAAAACTGTGTCTGTACTGTAGAGACAACAAACAAATAAGAAGGCACCCTGCCTTGTTGTGAATCAGCATGAAGTGTTTTGGAAATAAGTTTCTATAATTCTTCTTAATGATTATAGACAAGATATACCATATTTAAAAAAAAAACCTTCACTATTTTTCTATTGATTTTTTCCTGTTTATTTATAGAATTTAAACACAAATATTTATTCTCCCTATTAGATAAATTGTGGTAAGTCAAATTCAGTGAGAATTCTCAAACTACAATCTGAAACTGTCATAACCATACAATTCATTCAGTTCGGTCTACTAATTTGAGTGACTGCATGGGTCATGCATATTTGTGACCAACATGCTTTTAAGGGCCCATTTCTCTTCAGAACAAGCCAGCGTATATCACATTAGGGCAGGACTCTAATTCCTTGATTTGCATGCAGCTTCATAATGTCCAGAGAGAAATAAAATAATGAATTTGTCTCAATTGTAGCAGAGTTAAAAGGAGAAAAAAGCTGAATTTCTGAGACTAAGATGGAATATACCATTATAATCATGAAAACAATCATCCCTCTGTCAATTTGAGATTAAGTTACTTTAGCCCTGATTTTTTTAAGCACCTGATGCAAAAAAGTAAAGCCAGGTTAATCTATGTAACTCTATGGGAATGTAAATAGAATACTTTTTTAGAAACTGTCTTGAACATACACTAGGTAGAAGAGTCCTAAGAGTCCTGATATGGGCCCAGATACAAAGTATAAATATCTTGAGGTCTCTCTCCTGGCACCAGGATTCCCCAAGTTTAGGTCTCAGAAGCTACAGGCTAATCCTGAGAGTGAGCAAAGTCTAGTAATTCAGAGATTTGTCATGTCCTTCCATGGATGCCATATATACTTCCTCCATTCCAGATTTTAAAATTCGTGTCCTTGTGTGCACTAACTTCACTAGCTTAGGGTTCTTCCCAGTACTGATTTTTGGTAATTCTTCTTTTTTAAGGGTTGATTATTTTTTCAAAACAAGGCTGCAGTTTTCATATTGTTTAAATGCTGAGTACATTCTCATTGTATTTATGCCAAGTAGAGATGACTACTTTAGAAAAGTCTGATAGCAGAAGAGGAAGAAAGGAGGGAGGGAGGGGAAAAAAGAGGGAGAGAAGGAGGGAGGGAGCTTGGAAAAAGAATCCCTAAGTCCTTTTAAGAGCTTCTGTCTCTATCTGATATGAAAAATTAGCACCTTACAGAGTGCAGATCTGACACGTTCTCTTTCAGACTAATCTTTTTATGGAAACAAATGTCTGAAGCTTATTGTTTATTTTCTCATCTGTAAGATAAGGGAGAATAACATTGATTGTATCCACTTAGAATTTTTCAATGTGAGTCACTTTCTGAGCGAGATGATAGATTTGTTAATGTTCTTAATACTAAAGTCTACCACAAAGGGCATTTGTTACAACTTAAGAAAAAAGCAAACTGACTTGAAAAAAAATATTTTGGCAACAAGGGAGTCGTCAAGGAAGTAGGCGTTTTGGAGTTAATATGTTTTTAGTTTTCCTTTGTTTTTGTCTAATACTTTCAACATTGGAGAATTTTCACACGTAAGGAAATGGTTCTGGAAGCAGTCAGGGACCACAGGTAATTTAAAAAAAAATTTCTATGTAACTCGCTGTGTGATTTTGTCAAGTCACTTCATTTCTCTAGGCCTCAAGTTTTCATTTGCTAAAATAGGATGTTAGCATGAGCTGTAAGGCAGTGTTACTTCCATTTTTAAATCCCATGCTTTTTGAAAATAATTGTGATACATGTGATAAAATCAATGTGTGTGTGTGTGTGTGTATACACACGACTTTTAAAATTGAGATATAATTCATATACCATAAAATTTACTTTCCAAGCAAACAATTCAGTGGGTGTTAGCATATTCTTAAGACTGTGCAACTGCCACTACTGTCTAATTCTAGAGCATTCTCATCACTCAAAAAGAAACACCATACCGACTAGCAGTCACCCCCATTCTTCCTCCACCCAGCCCCTCATAACCATTCTGTAATTTACTTTCTGACTGTACGGATTTGCCTATTCAGGACATTTAATATAATGAAATTATACAATATGTGGCCTTTGTGTCTGACTTTGTTCACTTAACACAAGGTCTTAATGTTGTAGCATCTATTAGTGCTTTATTCTTATTTGTAGGTGAATAATATCTGGCTATATGAATATACCACATTTTGTTTATCCATTCATCAGTTGATGGATTTTTGAGTTGTTTCCATATTTTGGCTGTTACAAATAAAGCTGCTGTAAACATTCATGAACAAGTTTTCATGTAAATATATGTTTTCAATTATCTTGAGTATATACCTAAGCGTGGAATTGCTGCATCTTATGGTAACTCTATATTTAGTGCTTTCAAGACCTACCAGACTATTTTCTAAAGCAGCTGCACCATTTTACATTCTAATCAGTGATTTATGAGGGCTCTAAGTTCTCCAAATCCTCACCAATACTTGTTATTGTCTGTCTTTTTTTAGTATGCTAATATCAAAACTAGACAAAGTAATTTAAATAAAAGAAAACTATAGACCAATATTTCTCATAAATATAGGGACAAAAATTCTAAACAAAATTTTGAAAAATGTAGATCAACAATATGTAAAAATGATACTACGTCACAACTAACGAGGATTTAGAATGTAATGTTGGTTTAACATTTGGAAATGATTCACTGCAAATTATCATATTAGTAAATTAAAAAAGAAAAAGAACAAGAAATCATATGATCATCTCAATAGATGTTAAAAACAAGAAAGCATTTGACAAAATATAATGTCCATTTCTAATTTAAGTAAACAAAGAACCAGACCAAAAAAACTCATGGCAAACTAGGAATAGAAGGCAACTCGTTCAACCTGATAGAGTATTTATGGAAAACCCACAGCTGAGATCATACTTAATGATGAAAGACTGAATGTTCACTCTTCCCCTAAGATTAGGAACAAGACAGTATACCTACTCTTTTTTCCCCAGCTTTATTATTGACAAACAAAAATCAATATATTTCAAGTGTGCAATGTGATGATTTGATATACATATACATTGTGTAAGGATTCCCACAATTAATACATCTATCACCTGACATATTTACATTTCTTGTGTGTATGAGAATGCTTAAGATCTCGTCTTTTGGCAAATTTCAGTAATGCAGTGCAGAATTATCATTATCAACTATAGTCACCGTTCTATACATTAGACCCTCAAACTGTATTCATCGTGTAACTGAAAGTTTGTACCCTTTTACCTACCTGTCCCTATGTCCTCCTCCCTGCAGCTCCTGGCAACCACTCTTATACTCTCTGCTTCTGAGTTTGACTTTTTTGTAGATTCCATATATTAAGTGATTACGTGCAGTATTTGTCTTTCTCTGCCTGGCTTATTTCACTTAACATAATGACCTCTAGGTTCATCCATATTGTCCTCAATGGCAGGATTTTCTTTTAAGGTTGGATAATATGTGATACACATGTCACATTTTCTTTAAGGGATGTCCACTCATGACACTCCTCTTCAGCATTGTACTGAATGTTCTATCCAGGACAATTAGGTAAGAAAAAGAAATAAATGACATGCAGTATGAAAGGAAGAAATAAAACTATCTGTACTTGCAGATTGTATTATCTTGAATACAGAAAATCCTAAGGAAACCACACACATGCACGCACGCATGCACACACACAGACACACACACGCAAACTGTTAGAGCTAATGAGTTCAGCAAGGTTGTAAGATACAAGATCAATATATGAAGATTGGCTGTCTTTCTGTGGAATAGTAACAAACACTGAAAATGAACTTAAAAAGCAAGTCCACTACAGTAGCATCTGCCAGTGATAGGATTTTTAAGGTATGTTTCTGGCAGAAAGCATAAAGAAAGAATGCAAGCTATCAGTTTAGAAATAGTACTTATGTTAACTTCTGAGAGCTGAAATGAAGGCCTAGAGATCCAACTTGACAAAAGCCACTATTTGATAGTCCCTGGTGCTTACACTTATATCTAACACAGTGCTGAGTACACAGTAAATGTGTTATTGTTGAACTGCAAAGCACGGAATGTTACTTTGCAGCTGTCCTCTGCGTTGAACATGGGAGCCTCCTGTTCTCTTGACCATATTTCCTGATATGCATATTTCCAACTATTTCAGGAAAACAGTCCAATTTCCAGGACTGAGCCTTTAGGGGAAAAAAAAGAACCCTTGGCCCAGAAAGATAGCTACTCAGAGCAATTGAGCAAGACAAGTAAATAGAGGATTCTGATCTCTAGTGTTTTCTTTTCTTTCTTTTTTTAAATTTGTTTTATTTATTTATTTTTGGTGTTGGATCTTCATTGCTGTGCGCAGGCTTTCTCTAGTTGCAGTGAGCGGGTGCTACTCTTCGTTGTGGTGTGGAGTCTTCTCATTGTGGTGGCTTCTCTTGTTGCGGGGCACGGGCTCTAGGCGTGTGGGCTTCAGTAGTTGTGGCACGCAGGCTCAGTAGTTGTGGCACATGGGCTTAGTTGCTCCGCAGCATGTGGGATCTTCCTGGACCAGGGCTTGAACCTGTGTCCTCTGTGTTGGCAGGCGGATTCTTAATCACTGCACCACTGCAGGGAAGTCCTCTAGTGTTTTCTTAAATAAATATTGCAAGTTACTTCAGAAGTGGGGAGAGAGGAATGGAAGGGTTCTACTACAAAAACCTTTCAATGGGCTTCCTTTGCCTTCATTCCTAAAAAGTTTTCCACTGTTCCCAGTGGATGTTGTAAATCAGTTATAAGCTACCGAGACTTCAGGGCCAGAATCATAGTGTAAGTTACCAACTGTTTTAAATATCATTTAAAATTTAGTTTTATTTAACGTGGGGGAAAAATCATAAAAAACAATTCACAGAAGGACTCAATACTTATGTAAGTTGAAGTCACTTTTCTCTCCTGGATTAAAGAAAGAATAAAAACCCTTTAGTCTTTAGTATTTAAAACTTTGGCCTAATTAGTTCACGAATTTTGTGCATACAGCAAGACAACAGTAAAAGGCAACAGACGAAATTTGTTGATTGTTAATATTACGCCAGGCGTACTGCAAATGTACATTCGACCAGAGTTTCTCAACTTACTGGCTATTGACATTTTGGGCTGGGTAACTTTTTGTTGTGGGGCTGTTCTGTGCATTGCAGGGTGTTGAGGGTTATCCTTGGCCTCTACCCACTAGATGCCAGTAACATCCCCTCCTGGTTATGAGCATCAAAAATGCTCTATGGGAGCATAATCTCCCTTGACTGAGAACTTTATAACCTCACCACAACTTTAAGGTAGATATAATTATGATTCCCCTTTCATACCCCTTCCCCCCAAAAAGAAGCTGGGATAGATTAAATAACTTGCTCAAGGACACATAGCTAATGAGTACCAGAGCCGTAATTCGAAACCAGACTTATCTTGATGCTTATGTATACCATCCTGACCACCCAGTTCTCTCCTGAATTCTTATTTTTGGTCCAACAATAGGGGTTTACACAAGGGCACAGATCTTAAGAGTAAGTTTGCCTAATGTGTTTGAATCCCACACACCCTCAATTGCATCTTTCATGGCATTCTTCTCACTTCTTATTAAAGGATGGTAAGTTATCATGACAAAAGTGTGGATTCTGGAGTCAGACTGCCTGTGTTTGAATCCAGACTCTGTTTCTTATTAGCTGAGTGATTTGGGGGAAGAAACTTGGTCTTTCTGGACCTGAGAGGCCCCACATGTACGCATGGGCTGGTGGTAGTACTTCCACATAGAGTTTGCACTAGGATGAGATGAGGTACCATATATAAAACATTTAGAACAGTTAATGGAACACAAGCTCTGTAAATGTTAAATCTTAGCTTTTAAATACTATTTAAGTCCATCACCTTACTAAGTAAGTTACTAGAAGTATATATATCAGCCTTGCTTTGTGATAAGAACGAGCTGAACATTTTCTCTTCTGATGCCTACGAAGAATCTGAGTTTCTAGGGCAGAGATAGTCACTGGTTCTCCAACACTGTTTTCCCTACATGTGTGTTTCATGTATTTTGCTAACCCAGCTCTTGCCAGGCAGGTCTCTAGGGAAAATTTGACCTTGCACCCTAATCTGCTGCTACAGAACTGGCTGGGAAGCAGCATATTTCATTCATTTTTGTATTCAATCATTTGACCCTCAAATAATTATCACTTTCTATTTCCAAGATTCTGTGCCAAGTGCTGTATGAGAATGAAGTGTTGCCTTTTCTATAAAAATGTTCTCAGGAGATATAAAAGCCAGCTCTGTCATATCCATCCAGTGGAATTACTTTCAAATCTCAGTGCAGGCATTATCTAGCTGTTTGGCTATAAACCAGTTGCTTAACCTCTCTGTTATTTCCTCATAAATGACAATGCCACAGTAATGGTTCCTGTCTCCTGGGGTGGTTGCAGTAGATGGCCTAATATGTGCAAACCACACAGCATCTCTCTAGCCTATAGGGTAAGTGTGTGCTGAATGGTAAATTCTCTTCTTGGCTCCTGTGTGCCAGTCCTGAAATAATAGTAAAAAAAAAGAAAAAAAAAAAAAACTACGTGAGAACTTCCAGTTTGACACCAAATGTCAAGCCAGGTTGGAGGAATGATAAGAGTGGCCACAGGATTTCACACTGAGTTTTGTCTAGTGTATCAGGACACACTGGTGCATCCAAAGATGTACTCAGACTGAAAAAAAAGATTATATCTTCCTGTTATCGTTTAATGTGGTAGAAGACAATCCAGGTTGAAGGAAGGAATATGTTTATCCAAATACATACCCTCATTCACTGTCTGAAGCTTTTCCTATGATGTTAAACTCTTTGATATCTTTCATGCTCAACACCTTTGGCACTTTCTCCTAGACTTTATAAAATTCATTTCTTAAATCAATTATTCTGAGTATGTTTTGCCTCCTAATTAAATTATAAATTTGTAGGTAGGAAACATACTTTTTCTTTTTCTAATAGCTTATAGTACCTGGCATAGCATCTTTTATATAGCAGTGTTAGATTAATAAATGTTAATTTATTGGCCAAAAACTGTAATGTGGAAAATCAATGGATTTTGCTGAGAACGTTTGGGAGAGGCTGACTAGTCTTCCTTCAGTTGCTCTTGTTATACAGCAAATAGGTGTATTTATTTATGATCCTCTGCCACAGCTTTAGGGGACCTTTGAGAAGCTTTCCTATGTGGTTTATTAATAAAATTCACTTTTAAACTGGCATATTTGCCACCTCACTTTTTAAAATTTTTAAAATCACCTAGTTTAAAATTTTCCTCTTAGAGAAGGAACATGATGGCAAAATAGATTATCGCATTAAATGCTGTGTCACCACCACTTAGAGAGTTTAACTCACTTCTCTATAATTACTCTTTGGACTCCACTGAAGGGCCGTAATGTACACGGCTGGTGGCAGTCAGGCCCAAGCCTTGCCTCTCCTATTTTTTATTTACTGTTTTGTGAACTATGATTTTCATCCTCTTCATAACATCTCTGGTATATAATTATTTGAAGCCTTCACTTTATATTTCTTATTGTATAAGTAGTGGCTTAGGTCAGGTATGGATTAAAATGCTACTTCCCTAAGAAGTTACAACAGACACCGCAGAAATACAAAACATGCTAAGAGACTACTATAAGCAACTCTATGCCAATAAAATGGACAACCTGGAAGAAATGAACAAATTCTTAGAAAGGTATAACCTTCCAAGACTGAACCAGGAAGAAATAGAAAACATGAACAGACCAATCACAAGTAATGAAATGGAAACTGTGATTAAAAATCTTCCAACAAACAAAAGTCCAGGACCAGATGGCTTCACAGGTGAATTCTATCAAACATTTAGAAAACAGCTAACACCCATCTTTCTCAAACTCTTCCAAAAAACTGCAGAGGAAGGAACACTCCCAAACTCATTCTATGAGGCCACTATCACCCTGATACCAAAACCAGACAAAAATACTACAAAAAAAGAAAATTACAGACCAATATCACTGATGAATATAGATGTAAAAATCCTCAGCAAAATACTAGCAAACAGAATCCAACAACACATTAAAAGGATCATACACCATGATCAAGTGGGGTTTATCCCAGGGATGCAAGGATTCTTCAATATACACAAATAAATCCATGTGATACACTATATTAACTAACTGAAGGATAAAAACAATATGACCATCTCAATAGATGCAGAAAAAGCTTTTGACAAAATTCAACACCCATTTATGATAAAAACTCTCCAGAAAGCAGGCATAGAGGGAGCCTACCTCAACATAATAAAGGCCATATATGACAAACCCAGAGCGAACATCATTCTCAATGGTGAAAAACTGAAAGCATTTCCTCTAAGATCAGGAAGAAGACAAGGATATCCACTCTCACCACTATTATTCAACATAGTTTTGGAAGTCCTAGCCATGGCAATCAGAGAATAAAAATAAATAAAAGGAATACAATTTGGAAAAGAAGAAGTAAAACTGTCACTGTTTGCAGATGACATGCTACTATACATAGAGAATCCTAAAGATGCCACCAGAAAACTTCTAGAGCTAATCAATGAATTTGGTAAAGATGCAGGATACAGAATTAATGCACATAAATCTCTTGTATTCCTATACACCAATGATGAAAAATCTGAAAGAGAAATTAAGGAAACACTCCCATTTATCATTGCAACAAAAAGAATAAAATACCTAGGAATAAACCTACCTAGGGAGGCAAAAGACCTGTATGCAGAAAACTGTAAGACACTGATGAAAGAAATTAAAGATGATACCAGCAGATGGAGAGTTATACCATGTTCCGGGATTGGAAGAATCAATATTGTGAAAATGGCTATACTACCCAAAGCAATCTACAGATTCAACGCAATCCCTATCAAATTACCAATGGCATTTTTTACAGAACTAGAACTAAAAAATCTTAAAATTTGTGCGGAGACACAAAAGACCCTGAATAGCCAAAGCAGTCTTGAGGGAGAAAAACGGAGATGGAGGATTCAGACTCCCTGACTTCAGACTATACTACAAAGCTACAGTAATCAAGACAATATGGTACTGGCACAAAAACAGAAACAAAGATCAATGGAACAGGATATAAACCCACGCACCTATGGTCAATTAATCTATGACAAAGGAGGCAAGGATATACAATGGAAAAAAGACAGTCTCTTCAATAAGTGGTGCTGGGAAAACTGGACAGCTACATGTAAAAGAATGAGATTGGAACACTCCCTAACACCATACAGAAAAATAAACTCCAAATGGATTAGAGACCTAAATGTAAGACCGGACACTATAAAACTCTTAGAGGAAAACAGAGGAAGAACACTCTTTGACATTAGTCACAGCAAGGTCTTTTTTTTTTTTTGGCGGTACATGGGCCTCTCACTGTTGTGGCCTCTCCCGTTGTGGAGCACAGGCTCCGGACGCGCAGGCTCAGCTGCCATGGATCACGGGCCCAGCCGCTCCGCGGCATGTGGGATCTTCCCGGACCGGGGCACGAACCCGTGTTCCCTGCATGGGCAGGTGGACTTTCAACCACTGCGCCACCAGGGAAGCCCAGCAAGATCTTTTTTTTGATCCACCTCCTAGAGTAATGGAAATAAAAACAAAAGTAAACAAATGGGACCTCGTGAAACTTAACAGCTTTTGCACAGCAAAGGAAACCATAAACAGGACGAAAAGATAACCCTCAGAATGGGAGAAAATATTGGTAAACGAATCAACGGACAAAGGATTAATCTCCAAAATATATAAACAGCTCATGCAGCTCAATATTAAAAAAAACAACCCAATCCAAAAATGGGCAGAAGATCTAAATAGACATTTCTCCAAAGAAGACATACAGATGGCCAAGAAGCACATGAAAAGCTGCTCAACATCACTAATCATTAGAGAAATGCAAATCAAAACTACAATGAGGTATTACCTCACACCAGTTAGAATGGGCATCATCAGAAAATGTCGAAACAACAAATGCTGGAGAGGGTGTGGAGAAAAGGGAACCCTCTTGCACTGTTGGTGGGAATGTAAATTGATACAGCCACTATGGAGAACAGTATGGAGGTTCCTTAATAAACTAAAAATTGAATTACCATATGAGCCAGCAATCCCACTACTGTGCATATACCCTGAGAAAACCACAATTCAAAAAGACACATGTACCCCAATGTTCATTGCAGCACTATTTCCGATAGCCAGGTCATGGAAGCAACCTAAATGCCCATCGACAGATGAATGGATAAAGAAGAAGTGGTATATATATACAATGGAATATTACTCAGCCATAAAAAGGAACAAAATTGGGTCATTTGTAGAGACGTGGATGGATCTAGAGGCTGTCATACAGAGTGAAGTCAGAAAGAGAAAAACAAATATCGTATATTAACGTGTATATGTGGAACCTAGAAAAATGGTACAGATGAACCAGTTTGCAGGGCAGAAATTGAGACACAGAAGTAGAGAACAAACGTATGGACACCAAGGGGGGAAAGCGGGGGGGGGGGGGGGGTGTGATGAATTGGGCGATTGGGATTGACATGTATACGCTGATGTGTATAAAATTGATGACTAATAAGGACCTGCTGTATAAAAAAATAAAATAAAATTCAAAAATTGAAATAAATAAAAAAATAAAATGCTACTTCCCTAGCCAGACCATTATGTTTCTGTGTGTGTGTGTGTGTGTGTGTGTGTGTGTGTGAGAGAGAGAGAGAGAGAGAAAGAGAGAGAGAGAGAGAGAGAGAGAGAGAGAGAGAAAATGAATGGGATTGAAAGCAATACACTCTTGCGCCTGGCTCCTTCCCTTTGTTCTCCTTCCACAGTTGTCTTTCCTCACCTGCTGCACCCGACCTGTGAGTGCCACTGTAGTCAGTCTTCATGGCTACGTCAGCTTATCTCCCATCTGAAGGTCCTGGGACCATCCTAATCCAGTCAGGTGATATAGGGCATCTCATTTTGCTCTGACACTCTGATGGTGAATCCTGGTTTTAGATACCAAGCACTTTTCTTTGTGAAGAAGCTCCTACCAAGTACCCAGTTTACAGAAACTCCATCGTAGTCTTGGTTCCCAGTTTATGAATAATGAAATTCAACCTTGAATCCCAAGCCTTAGGACCAAACCCCTTTTGCCCTAGGTCCCTGCTACTGTTTTCTTGCCTGCTTCTCTGTTTTCCTGGAATTCTTCTCACTGTGTACTACTAAACTCCCTGCATCACCGTCCACTCATCCATGTTCCCTCCCCAGTTCTTCTAGACCTTTCTCAAGTATTTACTCCACTCAAGGGCATGTGTCACTGCCTCAGTTTCTGGATGTCCCTGATCTACTCCGTTATCTGCTGAAACAGCCCTGCATCATGCTGTTTGTGGGTAGGATTTGTGTCAACTGAAGTTCTCTCTGCAAGCTCTCTAGTGAAAACAGTGTTGGCAGTAACATGTAGGCAGCTTGGGGACTGAAGTCTCCATAATGTGGTACATATACTCCTATCCTTTCAAAGGAATTGGCAGAGTAGCTTTAAAATAATTGTATTGGGCTTCCCTGGTGGCGCAGTGGTTGGGAGTCCGCCTGCCGATGCAGGGGACGCAGGTTCGTGCCCCGGTCCGGGAGGCTCCCACATGCCGCGGAGTGGCTGGGCCTGTGGGCCATGGCCGCTGAGCCTGCTCGAACTGAGTGTGTGCTCCGCAGTGGGAGAGGCCACAGCGGTGAGAGGCCCGTGTACCACACACACACACACACACAATAATAATAATAATTGTATTAAATTGGAGTTGAGCAACAGTGTTATGCTGTGATTTTTGATTTTCATTTGGAAAAATAAAACATATCATGACATAAGCATGATGTGATATAATGAACATAAGGGAAATTTGATGGCACATAATGTCTACAGCTTGTATATATCATTTCTCCTCAGGTAGAGGAAGAAATGATTAACCTCGTTAAAATGAATGAATACTTTAGGCCTCTGGGTACCATTTTAAAAAACTGTTGCTTTCGTGTGTCTGAATGTACGGGAGTGTGGGCTAAGGACTTCCTAAATATAATGCATAGAATGTATTGATTCAGCTATTAAAAGTTGTTTGTAATCAATTAATCTATGTATTTGTCCCCAAGGTGGGACTTCTTACCTTTGAGAAATATACATTTTATTTCTAACCTACACACCTTACCCCGTGTAATAACAGTTGGTATGACTCAAATTTGTTGATTGAATACAGACATATTATAAGACTTGTCTTATTTTAACAGCTTTTCTTTTTCTATTTCAATTTTTAGATGATATATGACATAATTGGTATGGCCCAATCACATATAGAATAATTAGACCATTTGCTTCCAGCAATATAAACACAGCTGCTAAACCTGAAAAATGGAGCTACAATTGACCACTTACTCTACTCCAAAAATTTTGCTAAGTGCTTCTGAAACGTTATGTTGTAACAACCTCATAAACCTCGTAACGCTCTCTGTTGGGAAACTGAGACTCAGAGACATTGAGGAATTTGCTTACGCTTCTAATAATAAATGGCTGAATCAGGATTTGAACTCTGTTCAGTGGATCTGGTGTCCATAATGGGTCCATGCTTACCCTAGTCTCCATTCCATCAGCAAGTGGAAATTAATTATTAAAGGAAAATTAAAGTCATTCTCTTAAATCTCTCATTTTTCTGCCATAATCCTGCCAGGGTAACAGTGTTCATCTCCCTTAGTATTTTCTCCTCCATTTCCATTGACTGTGTATGGGTCGCTTTCTGTGGAAGGCACTGTTCTGGGCACATGATGGAGCACAAAGAAGCATAGGAGATGGGCTTCTCATTCTGGCAGCTTACTTTCTGATTGACAGGGCAAAACTATCTCACTACAGATAATTAATAAAAATGGCAGAGTATGTCAAATGAGGAGGGTGGAGGTGAAGCTCACTGCTCTGGCACAGGTGAGGAAAGGTGGAAGATGATTCAGAATAGAAAAAACAGGAGCTGCTTTGAAGAAGTGATTGGGGCCCAATTGGATGGTCTGGATGCTGATCTGTTACCTCACAACAGACACTTTGAAACACTTTGATGCTGATGTATACTCATCAGAGACACTTTGCTTTTCTTTTTAAAGATTTTAGTAGTTTTAACAGTTTAAATTTAAACTAAGATTGTTTGTTTTTTAGTTTAATTTCCATCTCCCACTGCTATAAATATGAAGTCCATGGTAGCATAGATCACGCCTGACTTGTTCACCTCTATATCTCTGACAGCTACAACTGTCCCTAGCATGTAGCAAGTTCTTAAAAAACTTGGTGGTGAAAGAGTTAGGCATGACTGACAAAAGCATTCTGCATTCTGGTTTCTAATTACTATAATAATGCATATTAAATGCTCTTTTCGATAAATTATCTGGTCCATTGTTACAAATATTGGATGTTTATTAGGTTTATCTTTTTGTTGTAGTATTTGGACCTGTGAGAAAAGATAGAACTTTTACCAGGGTCTCAGTTTCAATATGTTTTTCTTATAAAACATATTTATGGAGGCCCTGTTTTACTATCCTAAATTGAAATTCATAAGTAAGGTAATCTAGTACAATACGATAGATGACACAGATTATATAATGCTTAACTTAAAAAAATCAATATGATTCCATATTAATATAAAGGAGGAATATGAAGAAAGCTATTTTAATGAAATTCTTTGTATCTCAGTATGCAGTGTTCAGACGTGTGAAGAATAGAAGCCACAGAAGGTAATCAGCTGCTTATACCTAAGTGTAGACTCTCCATGAATATGAAGCCACATTTGCACACTAATGGAGGTGTGTTATGTTGGTGACTCGCACTATCGGATGTGTTGCAGTTGGTGACTTAGCTTTTTTGAATTGGGGAACAACTCTTGGTAAATTTCCAAATCAATTAAGTTTTATACTTTTCCAGGTTTACATAGTGGTTGCATTCTAAAATGAAAACAAAAACAACATTCAGAAAAAAATATAAAAGTGTGCAAAAAAACCTTGGTGTTTATTTGCTTAAAACTACGTTCTGGGCTCAAATAATTATAAACAGGTTATTCATCTAGATGGATATCTGGTTGGACATTTGAAAGCTGCGTGGAGCATACTTTGCATTTCAGGGTGTCTAGTATCCCTGACCACTACCCACTAAATGCCAGCACAGCGCCCCCATCTGTGTGGAATCTACATACGTACATGAGATCACAAATTTAAAAGATTGTGCCTCTGGGGTAGTACTACCTGCTTTGAGAACCATTGCTGTAGATAAATAAGGAGCTAGGCAAAAGTTATTACTCTCTCGCCTTCATTGGAGGTACAAATTTCTTCCCTCAATTAAATCTGCTGTCACTGACACTGGTTGCCTCCAGTCAATCTTTTATACCCTCCCTTTTCAGCCCTCGTGTTGTCTTCAAGGTGCATCTCCCCAGAAATATCCTGGACTTTGAGCCTAGCCTTTCTGAATTCTTATCTCAAGTGCTGGCATTGAGCAATTTAATAAAATCTGATAAATCAACTCCCAGCATACTACTACTGACATATAGGGACTTAAAGCTTTACTTCATATTTTTTAATTACAGCAGCACTAAGGCATCCTTGTAAAATTTCAGACCTCTACCATGTATCTGTGAAAGGAATGTTCAGTTATGTTGGCTTTCCAAAGACATTATGTAATTTTGCTAACAACCTGTTATAGACCAGAACTCTCAGGTTATTTAATATCATGGAGACTCAGATGTTTCTTTTATAAAATAGAAATGATAATTAGAACTGAAGTTGTATCTGTGATTATTAAACAAGATATCAACTGTATAAAATTGTTAGCATAAATCCAAGCCCACAGATAATGTTAGTGCTTATTGTTACCAAATTTTTTTGCCTTTCAACTTACTATAGATCTGTGGTTCTCAATTAGGGGTGATATGATGCGGGGGGGGGAGGAGGATGCTACTGGCATTTAGTGGCTAGATGCCAGGGATACTACTTAACATCCCTAAGATGTATAGGACAGTCCCCTACAAAGAAGAACTCTCCAGCCCAAATGTCAATAGCAACAAAGGTGAGGGGACCCTGCTATAGGTATATAGCGTGTGGTCTTCAGTTTACTGTTAGTATTTGCTTTTCATCTGCTTTATTTTATTCTTGAAATGAAGAAACTCATGAAGTTAACTCAGATTCACTGAGTTAACTTATTCTCCAATGAAAACCAGCATGAATTGTCACATATGTATTCTAAGAAACTGATGAGAACAAGGTATATTATTTCACATATATAAATCTTTACCTTTTAATATTTGGTTGGTATCTTAAGGGCCAAATCACTTCCGTTTTCCCTTCTATATAGCTTTCCTGTGTGAAGTATTTAGGAAGCTAATGTCTTGAAACATGTTTTAGAAGCTTTACAGACTCCAGAAAAGGATAAACTCAGCCACTTTCTCCTGCCACCCTGGGAAAAAAAAAAACTATGGGTGGAAAGGTGTTGGTAGCATTTATATGTTGCTCTAAACATTAGACCAGGAGATGGTTCCAATATTGTTATTTTGCTTAACACATAAGTAACTAGCACTTGCATGCACATTCCCATTTTAATTAATCTCCTCTGCCCTCACATTTATATAAAGTAGCAAGATACCTGGTGGATGGTGTAAAACTTCAGTCGAATTGTAGTTTTCCCAGAATGTTCCTTGTACATATACACTTTTTTTTTTTTTTTTTTTTTTTTGCGGTACATGGGCCTCTCACTGTTGTGGCCTCTCCCGTTGCGGAGCACAGGCTCCGGATGCACAGGCTCAGCGGCCATGGCTCATGGGCCCAACTGCTCCGTGGCACGTGGGATCTTCCCGGACCGGGGCACGAACCCGCGTCCCCTGCATTGGCAGGAGGACTCTCAACCACTGCGCCACCAGGGAAGCCCCGTGTACATATACACTTTGAGAAGAAATAGGTGAGACATACATAAATGATATCCAGAAAAACCTGATTGTGGCTCTGGAACCACTCATCTGTAGGAATATCTAACCTATGAAATGCAAGGTTAGCAATTGTTTGTGCATGGCAAGTTGCTGGCGGTGCAAGTAAAAGCTCTCCAGGAAAGTTTTTATTTTGAGCTCCCAATTTCTCCAAGATGTCAGAAGATCCTTTCCTTTGCAGAAACTTTGAGAAACTCTTAGGAAAAAGAAGGCCTGAGTAGGAATGAAACCACAGATTGAATTAGCTCAGAAACGTGTCCACATTGGAAGGCATTGCAGGATGTCTGGATTGCACCAGGAAGAAGGAGAGTGAGAAAGGCTTTCTCATTTGGAGACAAAGTGGGATTAGCAAATCAGTACTGTGCCTTTCTCTATCCCTTGTGTTCCCCGGTTTGATTTTTTATGTGTAACTATATTAGTAATGATTTTTTAAAGGATGTGTTTCAGTATGAGTATGTGTAAACTGTTCAGCCAAGTCTATTTCTTGATGTCATTTTCTGACCCTTGGAATCGTCAGAATTGAAATAAAAGGTAAGTGACTAAATTAGACACATTTAAAACCAAACACATTTTCATCCTGTTTGTTTAACTAAATCCCTGTTTCAAATCAGCATGGTGTGTTTGAATAGTGAATTATTTTTCTGTTTTCTTTTGATCCCCCATGCATTCTTTTGGAAATGAGAATGTAGTAAAATTTATTTATATAATTTTAACAAATTGGATAAGATAGTGATAATAGTCATGTGTTTTCAGGTTTCTCTTCTTAAGTTCCTTTTAGCACAGTCCTAGGCACAAATCTGCTCATTAACAAATGCTGGACTGGTTAAGTGCATTTATTCCTTTGGGTGTCTTTGCTGCCTGGTTGTCAGTTTCTGCAGCAGGTTTTCATGGTGTACCCCAAGAACAGATCTAAAATTGGTGAATAAGCCATTTTGAATTCGTGGAAGTACCTATTTGATAAACTCACAGTGTTCTGGAAACTGTTCAGGGGGAAGTGTGTCTCTTTTGTTGTCCCTAATTGTAAATTGTCTACTAATTCTTGTAAAAAAGCTCCAAATCTTCTATAATTCAGTTTGGTGTCTTGACTATGAAACACAGACAAAAAGTAAGTGCGCTCAATTACCGACTGCCTGAAAGAGAGAGTTGTCTATCGTGTGGCTGCTCTGAGGTTCAAGAAAAGCTGTTAATTCTTATTATTCCATTAGAAGCCTGGGGGGCCATATATATTAGGTGCTCCCTCCATCATCAGAAGTCTTAATGCAAGTGAGCTCTAAACCAGTGAGACAGATTGTATTAAGTCCAGAGCAACCAGTGAACCTCAAAGAAGCAAACACACTTTGGAAAATATTAACCTGCCTATCAGTATTTTGTAATTTTGATTCTCATTATTTTATTTCTTGACATCGCATTCAGTACAGTTGTACAGAGCACTTAGTATATCTTTTAAAACTTTTGACTGTAATTGTGTTCCTTGCATAATTTGGTTGAAGTGTATTTTCATGGTTTAATTTGTCGTCTGGCTATTTCACTTATAAAAGGCATCTAGGTATTAGCAATAATTAGTGCACATAAGTATTTAAAAATAAAATCTAATTTAATTATGTGAAACTTTGGATCACTTTCAATTGCCATGGAAGATTTTATTAATTCTTTCAGAATAGATAGTAGACATACGATGCTTTTAAAAATTGTCAGTATTAAAGTGTTAAGAGGTATATGCATTAAAAGATTAAAGAAAACAAAAATCACCTCAGGAAATCTTTTACAGTACACTTAGAAACAAAGGCTTTTATTTTTTCACTGAAGGAAAATGTGGTATATGTACACCATATGCATTAGAAGCATGTTCTGGGAAGTGTGTTTTGAAATATTAATATATTTTAAAATAAAATGGATAATTACATGAATTTTTAACTTATTTTGAAATAAGCAAATGTTTCATAAATGGCAAAGAGCTATGTTAGGAACCATGTTTTCTGTCTGAATAAATGAAACCAATGCTTTGGAGATTGCACAGCCCTATTAGATTTGATACTCTGAGTGATAAAAAAAAAAAAAACTGATGTGAAAGAAAGAATTTAGGAAGTACACTGTTAAGTAGATATTATACATGTAGATTTCATTAGAAATGAGGGGAAACCGTCATAGCTTTTATATCAGTGGCTCTATTTGAATGTGTACTTTGTCCTAAGCACTTGATAGAGGATTGTTCTATTGATCTGTGAGAGAATTTTATGTTGTTGGATTTGTATTAATGGTTTTTAATCCTTCAAAGTACTAGGATCGTCTCTGCAATATAATCTAAGCAGTATAATAAAAAGTTTATTCTGCCTAGTGTCTGTGTAGCATGGATGGGTTTATTATCTTGTCTAGAATAGTATCTTAGTTCTCCATTCCTGTACATGGGCAAACAGTGGTTATGATGTTGAAATGAGTAATAACAGATTATTTTTCTTGTGTCAGTTTTTGTGGATTATCGGATACTTAGGTTAAGAAAATATCTCTAACTTATTTAGTAAAAATGATTTATAAATAATAGTTGCATAATTGAACTCAAGTAGTTGACAAGTGTCTTTGATTCATCTCTTCATTTACTCTTTCACCAAATATGTATTGAATGCCTAGTTTATGTCCGGGACTGTGCTAGATGCTAAAAATAGGATATCTTGTTTATTTTCTCTAGATTTAAGTTGCTTTTGGGTAAATTATATGTTTAATTCCAGAAGTTAGCTCCAACATCTAGTATCCAAATTAACATTGGACAAAAATATTTTTGTTTGTAGAAGAAATTTTTGTTTGTAAAGGAAAGAGGCAGGGAAATTAAAGACCCACCATAACTCAGATGATCACTTGCCAGTGAGGATTTGCCATAAGAACAAAATTGCCTTTTTTCGATTAAATAGTATGTAAAAAAGCCATCAGAAGAAATCTTGTAAGTAGGAAGCCATATATAGGAAACTGATGGACTACGCAGCTCTGTTTTCAACTTTCTTTCCCTGCTGACCAATTGAAGCAGCTTTAAGTAAAAGCAAGAGTTATTTGGATTTTAATGGATTTTAGTGCTTTAAGCCCAAAGTGCTTTTTTTCTATCACTTGACATTGTCTCCAGTGGATATGTTTGTTGTTATTTTTCAAAGTTCACATCAGAGCTATTTGACATTTGAAATTTATCCTCTGTCTCCCTTTTTAAAATATATTGAGGTTATTATGATTTTAATACTGGTTAAATAATCTTACAAATTTGGTTAGTTCCCACATGATTGCTTGTAAGTGAAAATCTCAATATAATGACACACGATGGAATGTAAGTAAATAGCTAAATGTGTACTTTTAAGTGTGAGAGTTGTGGGGCAGTTTCCCTACACCCAGGGTGAAAGGAGTATAATAGTCCAAAATAATCTGTATGACAGCTTTTCCCAGTGTGTGTTCTGGGGAACAATGTTAATCGGCTTTACCCACAAACAAAGAACTTCTACACAAATAAATTTGAGAAATAGTGTTGGACAAAGGTGTACTGTTTATTTATTGCAGGACATCTCGGCATCTTCAGTTTGTGATTATGCACTGTGAATCTCTGAAAGAGGGACAGAAGTGTTCCAAACATATTTGTCAAGAACTCCTTGACAAATATCTCTTTAGTACTGGTGTTCATGGTGTAATATTATGTTTATAATGTCATTTGTAGTGTTTCCAAATGTATTGGTGAAGGATTTATAAAACATCTCTCATGACTAATGTACCTTGGGGCTGACTTCAGGGAGTGTTAGCCTTAGGATGGCAGTTCCACAGGCTCCCAAGCCTTCCTAACCTTTCTCAAATTCTAGAATTGCTAGAGCAGCTCTGAGTGAGTTGTATGCAGTTTGCATCTTCTGAAGTTATCCCAGAGTAGATGTGACTTCCAGTGGTCTTTAAACATAGAGCTGAAAAGAGCAATTAATAATAATAACAATCACAACAATGATAATATTTGCAAGTAAGCACGTGGCAGTTTTTCAAAATGCTTTCAAATCTTGAGTCACTTGATTGTTGCAGCAAATTTGTGGTAAATTCAGTTTGTCCTGGTTTTTCTAACTTATGTCTGAGGAGGCAGAATAACTTAGGTTCAGAAACGTGTCAAGTTTTCACATCAGGTTTATACTCCATTGCCCTTACCTATTGTATAAATAATGATTTTCTAATATAATACTCTACATTGTACTACCTGAGAATTAGTATCTAGGTCAGGGATCAGCAGGCTATGGTTCAAAGTTAGGCAAACTATTACCTGTTGTCATATAGACCATTGGGCTAAATCTGGCCCAATGCCTGTATTTATTTTTTTAATAAAGTTTTTTTTGAGCACAGCCGTACACATTTGTTTATGTATTGTTTGTGACTGCTTTGACACTACAATGACAGAGTTGATTAATTGCAACAAAGATCATATGGCCTGCAAATCGTAAAATATTCACTATTTGACCCTTTATGGAAAAGGTGGAAAACTCTTTATGTAGATCATGGCCTGAACTAGAGGCTATATGTAGATGTTGGAATGCTGTTTATATTGCTCTGTGCTTATAAATGTGTAATGGTTAACAGAAAACATGGAGGTAATTCCAAAAAAAAGAAACATATTTGTACTGTTAGTATAAATGACACTCATTTGTTAATTTACACACATCCCTATGCATTAATTATGGGTTTTAGCACACCACAGTGCTAGCTGAGCTTGCATCCTTCAAGCACAGGGTTATTTAATGATTGCTGCAAGAGGCTTTAATCAAGTCCTTCTTATAGAAAACAAACAAATGATTAGCCTTTACATTACAGGCATAAACAGGAATTTGACTCATGAATTTCCTGATTATACTGCACCAGTTTGGAAATCAGTTGGCATTCAGATTCTTGCTGTTACTCTGTATACAATTTCCTTTTGCAAGATAGAAGTATAGGATGAAAAAAATAAAGTTGGGTTTAATTTAAATGTTTTCCCTATTTGCTCATACAAAATGATTTAATGGAAATAGAGAAATGATTGGCTGTCTCTTATATACCAGCTACATGCTTCACATTTTATGTGACTCTTACTAATTTATTCTAAGATAGCACTATGAGGTAGGTTTCATTATTTCTGTTTTAAGTCTGAGGAAATTAAGGCTCAGAATGTGAAATGATCTGCCCAATGTCACATTAGAAAGTAGTTTGTGATGGAATCCTAATTAGGATTGGAATTCCTAGTCTCTCAGCCGAGGTGTGGGTTTCTTCCACCCTGACTTGTTGCCTTAGCCACAAGGCCAAGACCCGTTTTCCATGATCTCTGTAACCAGTACCTAAAATGGATCAGTTCTTCCCATTTTTTCCCCCCAAGATGTGCTTTAGGCTGTGCATAAACAATTGACAAGTTAAATGCACATTCCTGGTTTTATGGCACTGGATTATCCTGCTTACTGTTTTACCCTTGTGAAAAATCAGTTGTGAAATAGGTCTACAAGTTTCTTTTTAATTATATCTAAACAAAAACATCCAAGCTCTGCATATTTTGAATGCTGAAGTCAATTTTGATTTTATCAGAGGTAGAAGGTGGTTCTTAATTTCTTTTCTCCGATCTCTTCCATCATTTGTCAGAAATCAAATGCCAGGGTCTTCCATAAATAAAACTTACTTCTTAAGTAATTGTCCTAAGGATTTCCTTGAAAGAATTAGAAAGAACACCTACAAGAAATTATTTCCATTTCTTCACTGTTTTCTAACATGTTCTTAGTATCTCTGCAACACATATTATTTTCTGAGAGTTATTTCACATTGCATTTTTCTTTACCTTTTTGTAGGAGACTGATCTGGGCTAGATCATGAGCCTTCTTTTATTTTCCCAGTGCTGCACAGAAGTCCCTCACAGACAGGAATTTTTATTGGGATGATTGCTTCTCATTCAGATCTTTACAAGACCTATGGAATATTTCCTAGGACATGATTATTGATGGGAAGAGTTACATGGAGGAGGTTAGCATTGGTTAGGGTCATAATCCAGTGCTAGGTTTTATAGAACATTTTTATTATTACAGAAGGTTCTATTGGATAGCACTGGTCTAGAAAGAAGCCTAGAAATGTTCTTATACAGCATGTCTGGTTGCTTATGGATTAGTAGCTTATATATTAGTATTATGTTTTAATACCTTAACCCCTCTGGGCCTCGCTAATTCATCTGTAAAATGAAAGTAAGATTATATGTGAACTCCACCTTTATTTGATGCAGACAAATTTTGAATGTTTTACTTGCAAATTTTGATATGTGTGGTTTCAGGTGCCCTTTTTGGGGGTGGGGCATTAGTTGATTGATTATTTTTGATCATTTTTCTCAAACATTTCCATACAGGAATTTATCAGCAGGAAAAATTAGAATTCCAGATTCTTATTTAAAATTCACATGAAAAGAAAACACAGATTTTACCCAACTTTGGATTATTACCCTTAGTTAAGAAGTATGTAGCTTTGGTCTGTTTTGTTAGTTGCTTTTCGAGCAGCTTTGCTTGTTATTGATACCATTCCTTTTGGAGTTGTATTCAAAGTTGTTACCCAGAGGCCATTTAATTAAGGTTTTATCATGTTATAAAAGTGGACCTTTGCTTTGATGTTTTAATGTTACACAAGGTAGTATTCATTTGTTTTAAAATTCTAAAACTCTAATTTCTAAATACCATTGCACTTTAAGTTCATTGTTTTTAAAAAGATAAATTCAGACAAAATTTCAGGAGCCATAAATAGGATTAACTGACAAGTAGGAAATAATTTCATAGTGTGTTGTATTTAAAGCTAGGCCTTGTATAGTAATGCCTTCATAGAAGTCACTTAAAAATTTTAAATGACTACTATACGATTCTATACAGTGGATGATTCAGTTATTTCTGCTATATGAGTTAACCACAGTATGAAAAAGTATTCTAATCAGCGTACATCCCATTGGAACCAGAAAATGTTTATCACATTTACCAGGTTAGTATCCCTAAAGGTAGTGTTTAGAAGTTACTAAAGAAAACTTTAAATTATATATTTCTCATATACATAATTGGTGTAGCTGCTTTGAATTGTTTTAATTGGATGGAGCATTTTAGTTTAGTAACTACACATCAGGTACTATAGTGACCAATTTAAGTGAAACCTGAGACTGTTTGGAACAAAATTCAGAGAATGCCATTTTAAATACCTTTCTGATATTTAAAGTTTTTCAGTGCAAAATTGGTAGAAAAACTAAAATTTGTTTGAGATCATCTTAAAATGTCATTAATCTAATCATATTAATGATTCATATTCCATCTGATACAAATATGTGAGCTTGACACATTTCATTAAATTAATAAATCAAAAAACTTACCTTAATTATGAAAAATAAATTTGATCCTTATAATTTCATTAAAATCATTTAATTTACTAAAATATTTGGTTTTATTGATATCTTACTATATATATCAATATATCATGAAACATTAGATTACATTTAGGAAATAATGCTCATTTTTCACAGATGATTTTTTAAAAAGAGGCTTCATAATAAAAAGCCATTATTTTACTGGGGTTACCTGCATTCCAATTTTTTTTAACTTATAATAATTTGCTTCCTACAGATATGCCAATAAGCCTTTAGGGTAAAGGTGATTAATTGGAAATTTTCTAAATCTCCATAATATAGAGGAAAGAACACAGAATCTGGGGTCAGAAGATCTAATTTCTACCATTTAGTCATTTGTTCTTCATTTAGTCCCTTGTATTTATTGTTTACTATGTGCCAGGCACTGTGCTAAGAAGAGTGGTGAAGAAAACATTTATATTTGCAGTACATTAGAATTTAATAGTTACTTTATTCTTCAGTGGTCTTGGCCACATCATTATGATAGTTAATAAGATTACACAAATGGTTTTGTGAATCTAAGTAGCAGTTATTGTATTCTGCCGCATCTCCATCATCTCCTTCATCGTAATGATGATATCATCATCAGATCTACTTAAGAAAGGACAATCCATGGAGGATTTGTTTGGAAATGCCCAGTTAATGAATCTTGAACTGCCTCAAAATGATATTATAATAGAAACTAATACCAAAGGCCTGTGATTTACTTTGCCCAAATGCTTCCAGTTGTTAAAGTTCCTTAAATATGATGTGAGAATTAAAAAGTTGGCTTTTTGTGGCAAATAAATCCTGCCTATGAAAATGAAGTTAGTCATCCTCATCCCACATTGCTAGTTTCATAGAAGCCAAGATAGGAAATTAATTACTCAATAAAACATTTGTTAAGCAACTCCTTTGTGTACACACCATCTTAGATGCTGATCATCCTGAACAAAAGACGAGGAATAGAAAAGGCACTGCTCTTAAGCATCCTACAGTTTGTATAAGGAAGCATTAATTATAATAATGCCATGGCTAACACCAGTAAACAGGTATTATCTATACATAAAATGCTTTATACTCTGTCATTATTGAATAAGTGGTTTTACATTTTTTCACTGCTATGAGCCACAGCCTCTCTATGGAACAAGTTAAACATTAGCAAATGAGAAAATTAAAGAAATGTTAAAAAAAATGTATCTAGATTCCTAAAACTGATTTGTAGTGACAGAACCTAGAAGGATCCTAACTCCAAGCTCATCCTCCTTTCCAATTCCTTCTTCAGGAAGAATGAGATGAAACATTAAAGTATTGCATATTGTCAGGAAATGCCTAGATTCTCCAAGGATTTCTAGTTTCTTAAAGATTCAGTGTTATTTGTTCACCCTGACACTTTGTTCAAATCATTTTTCCTCTCTGTGACTGTTTTCATACATATTTACATGCCTTAAGGTGTTTGATTTAATTATTCTATGTTAATAGGCCCATTTAAAATTATCAAGTATATTCTCTCAAACTGCATCCAGCATAGTTTCTGTTCAACTCTAAGAGAAGCATATTAGCTAATAAAAAAAATCAGTATTTCAAATTAGTGACTTTTCTAGTCTTTTTCCACTATGTTTTGTGAGCATTACTTGCAGCATGGCCCATTTTGAACATAATTTACTTCTGACAGCTATAAGGTACACGTTTCCTAAGCTACTAGGTACTGCCCTGAACTACATTTGCCAGTAGATATTAGCCATTCCATGTATTATACATATTGCACAACTAGTTTTTTTCTCAGTTGTAATAATATCAGAAATCTATTAAGTTTTTGGTGTCATATTTACTATTTTTTTGTACAGGTGAGTTTTCCATAGTAATACAAGTTCTAAAATAGTATTGTCATAGTTCAGGCTGCTGTCATAAAGTACCATAGACTGGGTGGCTTATAAAAAACAGAAATTTTATTTCTTACTGTTCTGGAGGCTGGAAGTCCGATATCAGGGTGCCAGCATGATCAGGTTCTGGTGAGAGTCTGCTTTCAGGTTGAAGACTGCTGACTTTTTGGTGAATTTTCACATGGTGGAGAGTAGAGAGGGGAAGCAAGCTCTCTCATGACTTTTACAAGGGCACTAATTCCATTCATGAAGGCTTCACTCCTATAACCTTATATAATCCTAATTATCTCCCAAAGGCCCCACCTCCTAATATCATCATACTGAGAAGTAGGGTTTCAACATGAATTTTGGGGGTGCACAAACATTCAGTCCATAAAAAGTACTGAGTCAGGATGCTATTCTGGTTTAGAAACATATATTTTCTTCTTTGAAATAAGATAAATAAATATCTGGTTATGTTGGATTATCCCTTTCAAGCCATTCTAATGGTAGAGGCTGGACTTAGATGTCAGATGAACTCAGGACCCTTTGGAAATCATCTGTCCTTTTCAATACTTTATTTATTTACCAGACAACAGCTCATTGGGATATCTAGATTAAATGTTATTAAGATGTTGAGGCTATAAATATATTTCTGTTTCCATTCTTACATTGACTCATTTTCTTTACCATGTAAAAATGGAGATTGAATGTCACTAACCAATCATAAATAAGAGTACTTTTCTATAATAAAATGAACGATGTTTAATTTTATGATCAGGCCTATATTCTTTAAATACTGAAAATAGAGTCGGCAGATCCACTCAATTTTTATTCTTCACCTTTTTCATTCTTTATATGAAACTCTTTAACCTATTGTTTCATCTCTTAGATGTTTTTGCCACCTCCTTTTTTTTTTACTATGTCACAATTAATGCTTCCATGTTCAGGGTTATTTTTCCATTCTTCCTACTCATAGTTTTTATTTGCCTGCTCAGTGGCGCATTTGTTATCATGTCATAGCCCCTTGATAGGATCTTGGACTTTTATAGAATTAACTAGAGGTCTGAGCTGCTTCTTTTATCCTTTTATATTCCTTGTCTCTGCAGTATTTCAGTGTTACAGAAATGTTGATCCTTTTATTTGCCCATTCGGTTTATTTTCCTATAGTATAGTACTCAATAGGAAGCCTATTTTATAGGAAGAGAAGTCTTTGACATATAATGTAAGAGAATTCACTGTATGAGACTGTGTGATGGAGGATGCTTTTTACTAATTTGAAAACCCCTGTTGTTACTAAACTATTATGTAAAAAACATTGTCATAGACTTACAGGTAAAATCTGTGACAATAATATTAATGACCTAATGGGGAATATTGAGAAAAGTATTGATGTTTAGGATGGAGTTTATGAATTGAAGTGGTCATAATAGCATTGTATTGCTACACATTTGGAAGCAATATATTATGAATTATAACTTGATGAGATTATTTTGAAAATTAAGTCTTTATCTTGGAAGTCATTTGGATCAAAAAAAAAAAAAAAAGTCTCTGTTCCAGCAATCAGAAAGCAGTTTGTACAAGCGTCAAGAAATAATGTTATATCATATTCATATTTCCATTTTAAAAAATAAAATGAACTGTTTTGAATGATGGAATTAACATTTAAATATGCTCTACAAGAGTCCAAAAATTTTTTTTCTTTATCTTTCAGAGGGCTTTCTTAAGCAGCAAATGTCCATTTCAGGACAAGATAAGATGGGGAATTATAAGGCTACCTTAAAAGCTTGTATTTGTAGTGATTCGATTTTATGGATCAGTAAATCAACAGATAAAGGATAGATTATTCAAGCTTATGGTCCCCTCTTCAACATGGACTTGCATTCATATGGGTCTACTTAAGTACTAGACATTAGCCCAAACATCTCTATATATGAAATTTTCAGTGATATAGAATTGGTTGTACCTATGAACAAACTATTTTATTCTTAGCCTGTAACATAAAACTGTATTTTTTTAAGGAAAATAGGAGACTGGACAATGTATTTAGTTTTTCTTTCTTCTTGTCTATTGATTCAAATTTTAAAAGATTAGAACTTGCTGCTTAGTTCCGAGGAGATTTACTATACAACATGTATGTAAAAGGAATAAAAGTAATATTTTTATCAGGTTTGCATTTTATAAGTAAAACGAAAAGGCAGATACACTATATGCGGCAAATTCGTATTATATTGCCTTACCCTCCAAAATATTTGACTTGGAATGAAAGTGTTCTTTTGTTTCAGATATTATAAAAGGGAAGAAAAATTTTATGTGCCGTGAATGAAATGAACACTTTCCTTTAAATTTTAAAGGCAGCAAGAAATTATGGAATAATTCTCCCTTTTATTTCTAGTGGTTAGAATGCCCACGGGTAAACACACCTGTTCTTTGCTATTATAATAGGGCAAAGGTTTTATAAACATGTTTTTTTAATTTTTTATGGGAAATAATTCATTCTAATAGTACAGGGAAGAAGAGTGTTGGGACCTTTTTTTTTTCTTCAATAAAGGAAATAGTATTATATTTTTTGACTTTATAGAGTTAACACGTAAATGCAACTAAGAAAGAAATATTTTTCCTAAATATTTCTGCCTTCTTGTAACAGCATCAAAGAAATAATGAGTACAGCCTTCATACTTCTTTATTGTATTACTTTAAAAAATGTGACAATAATAAATATATTTTGATAATAGTTCCAGGAACATCACACCACCTTACTAGACACTTCAGCATTACCCTATGTTGTCCAAATTCTTCATGTTTATTTTCTTTTTAAAACAATTTTTTTTGGGAATTGACATATATACACTAATATGTATAAAATAGATAACTAATAAGAACCTGCTGTATAAAAAATAAATAAAATTCAAAAGAAAAACAATTTTTTTTTTTGAAATCTACACAAACTTGCACAAGGAGCCTTAAAACATACTTTCTGTATACTCTTGGAATCTTCTATTTTTTATTTGGGTATCTTGGGCAAGTCACCCAACCATAGTGAGATAATATAAAGATTATATAAGATAATGTTTATGAAAGTACATTTAAAGTGGTAAGGCCTACCCAAGAGTTAGTATATTATTTTTTATTCTTATTTCTCTTGAGCATTTAGAAGAAGTTACTTGAGATCTTCATAACATTTTATAAAACATTTAATAAAAATTGCATTTGCTCTGATTATTTTCTGCTTTCCACTGATTGATTCTAAGGAATGCATTAATGTTTTGGCTTAACCTGATATTCCTACATTATATTTAGTAAGCAGAGAATAGCACAGTTTGTAGAGAAACCACCAACTTACAAATATTAGATCTAACCATATTAAATTGTTGATATTTAACCAATTTTGATCTGAAAACAATAATTTTATATGTTTCAACCCCAGGTACTATTGGACTAATAAGTGCTTTCAGTCTTTGGAGAAGCAGAAGAATTCTTTTCAACAGTCTTCCTCCTATTCAAATGTCCTACATGTGAAAAGATTACTAGATATTTGGTTCATTGTAGGTAGCATTTTAGTCAACTCTGAGAGATTCCTGGAAAATTTTAACATACTATCTGATTCATTTAGGGAAAAAAACCCAGCTAATTCCCCTTAAAATTATTTTCAGTGATTTCTATAAAACTTTAAAATTAAATTAGCCATAAATTATAAAATATGCAAATATCTTGAGTTTTAAACACTAAAGAAAATGAAAAAGTCTTGAAGAACTGAAATATCCTTTTAATATTTATTTCATTTTTCTTCCAGACTATTTGTTAAATGTGCAAACGTCCTAATGGATTAAAGATAACGTGAATTATTTATTTTGAAATAAAATTTTATTTTTCCTTAAATATAATAATGTATTTATAAAAGACAGGTCAGTTTTATATCATACGAACTATTTTCTGTTCAATTTATACAAATCTAATTTGTTAAACTCTAAATTTAGGACTTTTTCTTACAGTATGGTTTAGTCATATTTTTGTGCAATATCCCCTTAATTTAATGACAAAATATGTTTGTTTTTATTTCTCAGAGAAATTAAATAGATTTGTCTGAGAAGCTAAGTATAAATGAGTAAAATCAGAAGGATTTGAAAGTTTATTTGAAACATCTCTGTAATAAAATGATTTGTGAAAAAACTGTACACATCAAGCATATGTTAGACAGTTCTCTCAAATGAAGGGCCATTGGTGTCCTTCAGCAGAATTCACCTACTGTCTATTTAATGTTGGAGAACCTAGGACACATTGTGGAGTATTCTCTGCTGGAACCACACAAGCCAGAAGATGTTTCCTGTTTATTTGCTTGTAAGAAAAGTCCCATCTGAGTACTGGCACACCCACTAGAAGGGGTGATATGTTGGGTAGGTAGGTAGGGGTGTATTTAAATTTATTTTCTCAACTCCAAACCAAGAGCTTTCCTCCTAAAATGTGGTGACTTTGGACTCTTAATTAATAAGGAAGCACTACTCACCAAACCAGCTTTCTTTGGAGAGTTTGTGTAGCAATGATTGAGCTTGGGTGGGAAGGTACATGGTAACACCCTGTTCACTGTTATCTGTAAGTTCTGTACTAGGAAATGTCCATTTCTCAGTAAGCAATAAAACAATAAAAATGAGCACACACGGTGTAGACTATGCTCTGTTTATGGTCACTGTTAAATGCAGTGGTCTTTCCCTAAGTCCAGCTATTGATATGAATATATAAATGTTAACTCTCAAGGTTTAGATGTAGGGAAGAATTGAGGCTATAAAAGCAAAATAAAATCCTTGTAATAGTCCCTCATGAAAAGAAAATGTGAAATTGTATGCAATATAGTTTATGCGTGCTATTTAATATATACTTTAATATGTTGACTAATAACTGTTAAATTCTATTAGGACAATTGAACAGCTTAAAACACCAGAAGAATCTGCCATATAATTAGACTTCCTTCTTTCTTCCTTCTTTCCCTTTCTTACTTTCTTCCTCCATTAACAAGATGGAACATTTTGAATCGAATACCACAAGTTCTTTGTAACAAAATTGGTAGGTACTTTGTGAAGCAGAAACATAGGGAGTCTCCAGCTTATGAAAGTATAATCTCAAAAGTTATTTGAATAAATAGGTTGAAACACATATCACATTTCCCATGGAAACAACACTGTAAGGCAAAGTAAACTCAGGCCACTTCACAAAGGACTCATTAATTCCATGATATACTTGACACATTGTATTGTACCAAAAGTATAGTCAGACATTGCCCATAATGTTCCTAGGGAGAATGGTTTTATAGTTCTAAGTGTGATGCCAGGAACATCTCTGCTGCTTCAAGTTGGTTAGAGATACCCTTATCACTCCTGAACAGTGAAAAGAGAGAAAAGAAATTAGCTTCTCTAGTTGGCTTCCCTCATGCCCTAGGATCCAGATTCCAGCAGGCTGAGTGGGAGTGTCATTTAGGTGAATTTGAAATAAGTTGCCGAGCCCACCTGTTAAAAAGCATTTTTGCAACTAGCCGGATTCCTGCCCAGACTGTTTCTTTCCTTCCTTAAGCCTCCATAATGGACCTTTCTGCTTCATTTTCTGTTTGCACCTCCTGTTGGTTCTGGCTGGCTTTTGTCTTCCTCCAGCGGACTGATACCCAGATCCAAAGAACCAATGATTTTCTCCATTTCCCAGTCCTTGAAGCATTCCCAGATTATTGAGGTTTTCAAAAGGCTTTCACTGTTAACACCAAAAGAAAAATAAAACAAAACTCCATCCTGTGCCACCATGGGAACCAGACCCTGCTATACTGGCATTTGGTCCTCCAAATAAGGGGTGAAATCTTCAAAAGTAATGTGAGGGGCTAGAAAGACGAGGATAGACACTAGCAAGCTCGAGGTATGTTAAGAAAGGAAATAAAATTGTATTCTGAATTCCTCCTTCTGCTGGCTAGCACCCGCCACCAGTTTTTCTATGTAGCCCACTGTGGAGGGCATAGATCTGTGTGGGAAGCCGCCTGAGATAGTGGCAGTTTTGATGGAGGAGCGAGGGAGTGAAAGAAAATGAAGGGAGCCGGTCACAGGCAACTAGCAGAGAAGGAAGAAAGCTGAAACGGAGAAAGAAAGCACAAGTGAGGGCAGGAGACTTCTTCTGGCCAGTTTTTAATGTAGAATGTAGCGTGTAAGTTGACTACTGCATGTGCATTTAGATGAAGTCTTTCATATTGCTAAGCTTAAACACTGATTATACAAAAAGGAGTTAATTGTGACATTTTATTCCAAACTTTAATTTATTCACTTGTCATGATTAAATTTCTGATTTTCTTTACATCGAAACAAGAACATTTTTTCCTTATTCATTTCTCTTTTCCAAGTAGTATGTCATTAAGGTTATGTGCAAAGAACACTGTCATAATAAAGTTACCGTCCTTGCATTCTTATAAGCTGGGGGCCAAAGGAAAAACATTTGTGAAGATGCTCTTTTGAAGTAATTTTAAAACATACAATTTAATAGTCTGCAGCTTCCCTCAATGTCAGCACACAAATAACATGACTGATATTCTAGTGTTTGATTTCTGTCTCTGTGAGGGAAGTATGTCTTATCTGAAAGAAAAATAAGATTTAAGTTATCTTTTTCATGGTTTTATATTTATTATTTTCACAATCAAAAGAAAAAGAGTGTGATCTTTATAGGTGGCATGGTGATCATAGTAAAGTTGATTACTAAGAGGCTCACTTCATGTACACAGCAGGATTAGGTCAGCAGAATTAAGAAGCCAGGGTTTTCTGCAAACCGAGAGCTTTTCCCTAACTTGACAATGTATGCAGGTAAGGCTGGATGGACTGCTTTCTACCTTACACTAAGGCAAAATATACTGCTTTACCTTTACACTGGGGCATACCAATTTCAGCCCCTCTCTCTGTTGCTGCTCAAAACCAAAATAGTATTTGATCGCAAAGAGAAAGCAAAAGTTGGTGTGATGAGAAAAACTATTCTTTTTAAACTTGATATTCTTTGTTTAGTCCAAAAACCAAGTAGAAAGGAAAGAAAAAAAGAAAAATACATAGAGAATGATTGTAAATGCTAGAGCTTCTGCCATTTATAGCTACTTCCAAATTCTGAAATAACATAGAGGTCATCTCTAGGTTAACAGGTTTTAAGTCAACTAAAGCCAACAAATGCTTACCAAAGGGGTAGAATAGAATGAAACAAAAAAAGAGAAGTTTTTTTTATCCTATGATTGAATCTGAAAATATATAGAAACTCAAGGAAAGTCTGTTCTAAGCCAGTTTTCTTCTTCTTTTTCTTCTTTTTTAAAAAATTTTTAAAATAGTTAATATATTACCCTTTCTTTCACTCTAGTACTTCTTTAAAAAAATCTAAGTCTTCGGAGAAGACTATTTTTCTGAACATGGTCAAGTCAGGATTTGATTACACTTTGGGCATGACTTGGATTTGCATAAAAGGAGTTCCTTTAGTTAAGCTGGTTCTCTGTATGAATAACTCAGAGAAATGCTGGATGACTGGGCGGGATCAGTGGTATTGCCTGTGGCTCCATGCCTTAGTTAAGAGTGAAAAGAGAACTCATTTTCAAGGAACCAAGTCAATGACCTTGATTTTATTAGTGCACCTTCCTTTCCTAATATCCTACTAAGCACATTTATAAAATTTGTGTCAAGACTTGTCCTGTTTTATTTTGTTGACTTGTTTTTCATTTTCTTTTCCCTATTAGATTTTCATGCAGCACTTTCCCAAAACCCCTTTCTGGGACTGTACTGCTCATGACCATATTTGCCAAAGGACTGTCCTCTAAATTCCCTGATTTTGTTGTTTTGCATATTTAATAAACTTATTGAAAAATGAGCATCTTAGGTGGGAAATAGAATTTCAAAGGATGTCATTGTAAAAACCAAAGTATATAACATTAAAATCTATATCTTTGTATGATTTCCAATATAAAACAATAAAATGAAACTTTACTATTTGTGTCCATGTCATGTCCAAGTTGCCATTGAAAAGTAACAAATTCTAATTCCTTATTTGGTAGATTGGAAGCCTAAATCAAACAGGAAATGAATATCACATACCAAATATTTCAATCATTTTTTATTTCTTTTAAAATAAGCTCTGGCAAACCAAGTATTTTGTATAGGTGTTGTTGTCCACATTTATCCACTAACAATTTTCTGTTATGTAAGACCATATCAATAGGTGTACCTGTGTTGATATTTCAGTTTCCACCTAATATATTTTAAACAAAATTGATGATTTTTTAATTCATTAGTAACTTTAACCATTAAAAAAGCTATTTGTTGAACCTTATGAAATGGTGCATTTACAGTTGTTTTTCTTTCAAGTTACTACATTTGCTGTTGTTTTGTTTTTTATAAACACTTTTCATCAAATGGGCAGTTTAAAAATTACAGCTAAAAAAAATACAGCTAATTAAATGAAATACAAGAATGAGACAAGAAATGTCAACATGGATATACTTTACTGTTGAAAACATTTTGATAAGTATTGAAACCTTGCTCTCTCCCTAGTGCCGTAAAACAGTTTTTCCTTCCATTTCTTACCTGATGCCAAGCCCGGTGTCTCAAATAGTACTTGAATTGCCTAATATATACTAATAATATTTTAAATTCCATACCCTTACATTGATTATGTGTAGGAAAGACATACCCTTACATTGATTATGTGTAGGAAAGACATACAAAATCTGGTTGTATATATGTGTGTGTTTGTATATATATATATATGGAAATATACTTAAATAAATATATAAAAAATATGTAAATATTGTGTAGATATATGGAAATATAAGGGAAAGTTCACCCAATATTATCATTATCTTAACTACATACATATTCTCACCCTAAACAGAAGCACAAAGTGAATAAATCATGATATACTTTGCCTAAAGGACAGCTGCCAAATGGACTGCTCTTGCACTCATTACTCTTTCTACTTAACATTTTTGAAAGTTAGCATTTAAAAAATTATAATAAACCATCGTCATCTGTGATAAAATATGAACACACTATAAACAAACTAAATAAATGATAGATTTTAGGTGCATAAATTTATGTTGTGTTTTTTTTAAGGAAAGAAGTTGAAGTATTAGAAATATTTAAAGGCCATTATAGTAAGTCGATTACATAGTTGGTAGAACAGGCATACCTTTAAGTGAAATGTCATGGCTATTTGCAATGAACTTTCTTTCGTCCAAGTAAGTCCAAGTCAGATTTTAGAAATAGAATCTTTTAGAATTGTTATTTTAAGAAAAGCTGTAAAAATAATTGCCTAGGGCAACCATGCCAGCAACATGTAAGAGTTATGTTTGCTTTACACAGGGCAGTGAAAGACTTTTGAACACTCCTTGCTCAGTACACAGCAGTATTACTATAATTTCGTCTCATATTCTTTAAATGCTGCCAATGGGAGGGAACCTGCTTTCCCGTGATTGTGTTTTCCCCTTTGAATGGGAACGATGGAGCACTTGCATGATGTGTTTGGTGCCTTGCATGAAAAAGACATGCAAAGGCAAGGTCCAGTCTGCATGCTGCTTAATGAATGTTTTTCCTTTTCTCTCCCTCCTTGTCATGTGCTTTCAGAAGACAACAATGTGGAAGGTGGGTGCTTTGTACTTTATTTTCCAACGCTCATTTGCCTTTTATTTCTTAGTATTAATAGAGTACATCTCGAATATAGAAGGTAAGTTGAACTTCTGAGTATTTGCTGATTTCTGGATTGTGTATCATTTTTCATATAGAACACACACACTCTCAACTCCATCAGCCCCAAGTATATGAAACTCCTTCAACCTTAACTCCAGCCTTTGATGGACTTCAGCATCCCGTATGAAACTTAGAACACTTATTTCAGTGTTCTGCATGGAAAAATGACACAATCCTGCTGCTTTTATTTTAAATGAGAAAGTATTTCTTTGCAGTTTCTGAACACAGTGCATGATTCTTTCTCCATTTTTTTTTCTTGGTCAAAATGATTTCTTTGGGAAATGTTGAGCATTACATCATCTCTAGCCCATTGGTCTAGTTTCAAATGATTTGATTTATAAAAAGAACACAAAATAAAGGACTGACTATAATTAAGACGTATAAGTTTAGATTAAAAATAAGCCATTGGCCAGTGGAAATGAAAGCATACAGCACTCCAGCGTGATTACTGGTAAGTATATTTGTAATATTCTGTGTCTGTTAAATAAAATTATGGTGTTTGTTTAAGGTTTTCTAAAGTTATCTCTATCAAGGAATTTTGAGAAAGTTACACATTTTTCCTGTAGAATCCAACAAACTAAAACATATTTCAACATTCTTTTAAAAAAAATTTTAAGATTTTTATCAAAATGTAGTTGATTTTCCATGTTGTGTTAGTTTCATATTTTAACATTCTTACGTTTAAAGAACTTATCCATGTGCTGCCAAAGAAATATGTAAAGGATAAAAATACAAAAAGAACTACGAAGAACAAAGAATTGTGAAAGGGAAGTTGATGTCCTATCAACTTACATAATCAGCATTAACAGTTCTTGCATAAACAACTTACTAGTATCTATATCAGAAGAAAGTGTTTAGCATATTTTATTTTGTTACAATGTTTTGAAATATAGCCATTTATAATGTTCATTTCTGCACAATGATGGATTCCCTAGAAAAAGAGTCCCCATCTAATGTTACAGATAAATAACCATTAAAGTTACTAAGATTTGATGTCTCAAAGAGCAATACATGATAATACAAAGTTGATCAGTAACAGGTTTCAACATATTATTTGTGATTCTTTCATGGATTCTTTCAATTGCTTAGTTGCTAAACATTTCTGTTTCATTATTTAAGTAAAATAGATTAAAACTTTAAAAGAAATCATCAGTGACTATTTTTCCAAGTGTTGCATCTGTATATGGCTTTTTTTTTCTATACTATAATTTAAATAACATGTGAGTGTGTACTTGGAAAAGATATTACCCTGCAGATCTGACTGACATCTTTCAAAATCAGTCTCATTTATAATTGTGCATGTTATTTGAGATCAAAAGGTTTTTTTTAAGTATCTTTTTGACTTCTTTTGCATTTCCTTAACCATCCTGTAAAATGTTCCATGTTTCTGCTCTTTTCTCTTTAAATCCAGTTGCATTCCAAGGAGCTTTAAAATCACCTTAATAAGCATGAATGCCCCTGTCCTTACACACACTCATCCCATGAAAAATTTTGACAAGATTTTCAGAGTATAGGCTCATAAACTATTGTAATAAAGTTTATTCAGTCATAATTTTTAACATCCCTATTTATAACTCCACTTTGGCAATATAGTCTAGCTCCTTTAGAGGTAGAAAGTATAGCATGAACAATGTTAATGCTTTTGAGATTTAAAAATTTCCATTCTCACTAAGGTGGTATTAAAAACCATTGAGGAATCTAAAAATTATATCTTGTACAGAGATATTTCCCTGATTTATCAATAGTTTACAAAAAAGTTATAAACTTTTATTAGGAAATATGTATAGTAATATTTAAAGTGAAATTAAATGAAAAATTATATAACCTGGACAGATAAGCCACTATTCTTAAGCATAGAAGATATCATGAGTCACCAACAGGTCATAAACCTTTTAAACTGATTGTATGATTTTTTTTGTGGGGGGGGTTAAAATCACTTAGAAAATACAAAAGAAGCTAGATTTCAGGAACTTTAAAATACTATGTTAAATAATGTTTATATTGTGATTATATGATGATTTTAATTGTATCTGCCCCACAGGAATGTTTAAATACCCCTTTTAAGGAAATGATACAGATTATTTCAATACTGATGCAAGTAATACACAATGTTATGTAGCTCAAAGTCTCAAATATATTTGAACTAACAGTGGGAAATGAAATACACATTTTATTAAATTTGTATGTATGCTATATTTCTTTGACATTATCCCATATTCTTGAAATATACAGGGATTGAAGAGTAACTTAATTTCTGAATTTAGAATAAAGAACTAGGAATTAATGCTAAAAAGTAAGTCGTATCTTCTTGGACAGTGAAATTTTTTTTAAAAGAACATTGCTAGTATTCTTTAGAAAAGGGGTGATCTTAATCTGAAATTGTCAAGCAAGAGTTAAAAAATAATTTAAATAAAGGGAATTCAATATTGTTTCAGAAAACTTCCTTGATGAAATTATATCTTAAATATACTCATGTTAACTCATAGTTTAGTATTTAAGTAATGCTTAAGTAAAATGCTGAATAATTTTTTTCTCCATGGGAAATTACTTAACCCTATTTAAAGGTGATCCATTGTTTCTTAAAAACATTATTCTATAGTAAATTCAAACTTTATACCTGCATGTCTGATGATCTTTTTTGTATTTGAACAAGCTTATTCGATTGCTACATGTGTCAGACAAGGAGACATTTCTGCATTATCATTTCAGTGTGACTAAGGATGTGGCTTTTTTTTTTCATTTAATTATGAAACTTCTCATTTTTTGATGAGGGGAAAAAGATCAGACCCAGCCCATGTTTCAGGTATTCTTTTGGGTTTTTTAAAATATAATTTCATCACCAAAGAATGGCAGTCCCTGTGGGGGCAGTGTTCAAAACAGTCTCATCAAAGGGCACGAAGGGCAAGTGCAATATTTAAGGGATTGGTTGGATTTTAAGTCATGCTCTTATGCTCTTGAATGTTCCAACTGATACATAGAAGAAATACACGGTGCAGCATATGCAAGTGTTTAAATTGCAGTTCTATAATTCTTTGCCCCAAAGCATTCCAACCAGGAGTTGAAAGAATGCTTTTTGATTTGCCTCTGTGATACAGACATGTCTCATAGGAAACAAGATGTCTGTCACTGAACATTTTTGTCACTGTGACAACCCTGCCTTCCCATGCTCCCTTGTTTATTGCTGACTGTGCTCTTGTTTCCCTTCAAGGTCTGGCGCACCTGATGATGGGCGACCAAGGTATGGGCTCTGTTCCTTTTCCACTCTGCTTTCAGTGTTTTCTTGTTCTGTAGCTGCTTTCAAACCATCACTGCAAAGGATGGGCAAATGCTTGCAAATTATCTGGCTGCAAATTAAATACATAATTTTTGTTCACATTTTTTCATGTGTTTTTCTCCCCTTTGTTGGTTTGATATTGGTTTGCTCCTTTGATTTTATTTTCCTTTATTCTTTGCACTATAATATCTGCAACTAAATAAGACATAAGAACTTGTAATTGAAAGTTTTCATACATTTATCAGCATATGCAGTTAAGGGTAGTTATAGTAAAGAAAAACCGAGAACCATCATAAATTAACATATGAAAAAAGATATTTGGTTTAATGTACTGTACCAGAAAGAGTCCATTTTTCACCCATGCATGTCAGTTTGGGAACATGCAGACATCTTTGGCTTCTGGCTTCTCAAATGCTGAGTATAGTGTTCTACAAAATCAATACTTTTTCTACCTATAAGCATTGTGTATCTCCTTTTGTGTAGTCTTTTAAAGTGAGCATGGGCTTTCTAATTTCTTTGCATGTATTGCCTTAAAAAAGGCAGATTTCTCAACATGTACTGATTGTATCTCCATTTGTTTTCAAATCCTATTTATACCTTCTTGTATATTTAATTTTCAAAGAGTAGTGCATATACATATATTCATAATTCTTATTGTTGTTTCTCTCCTCTTTATTCTTTTTGTATGGAAATCCTTTCTTCATGGAACCATTTCATCAAATCCATAGGTAAAAGTAAAGGTATTACATTATTTTATTTCTTCTTAATATCATCTATATGAATAACAGTGCGTCTATATGAATAACATTATTTTATTTCTTATTAATATCTATGTGAATATCAGTGTGAATAACATTTGCAAAATACATTTTTCAAATGTATTTAGACGTTTTGGCATTAATAATGGGCACTGGGAGGTAGGTATGTGTGGTAATGAATATTTTATGAATTTAAGGTAAGAAAAATCCATCAAAATGTTTCCCTTTGTTTTTTTCTTGCTCTTTAGAGTGACTTTTTTTTCGTGTCAGCTGCTAGTATAATTAGCATATTTAGAAATTAGTGACAGGTTTCAGTGTCAGTTTTTGCAGTATCATTTGATGGTAGTTAAATGATGAGTGTAGCCACCAGAAATATATCATCCTCAAACATGTAACTCTGGAGCGCACCTACCCCAGCCATTCTGCCTAGGGATGTAAGTCTAAGCATGTGCAGCATTGAAATGGTGCTGCTTTGGGCTCATCAGCTTGTGGTCTGCTAGATGTCATATATACACGTTGACTCCATGATAACCTGCAAAGGCAGTGTCCTGAAAGAGACAAAGGAGCAAGACGAGCCTGCTCTCTCTTTTGTGCATACTAACTTTGTTTTAAGAACATTATCAACTCAGGTTTACACTTCTGCATCACTTGGTAAGTCAGGCATGTGTACTCTTTGACAGTATTGGTGCCAAATTTAAAAGCATGTTTAGTTTGCCATTTAGGACCATCCACGTTGTGTTTAGTGTTTTCATTAAAAGAAAGTAGATGATGTGCAACTGTGGTAAATATGTGTCATAGCCTTTAAAGTAACCATTTTTAACTATGTATTGGTGAATGTGCCCTTGGTCTCTAGTTTTGTTTTATTTTGTTTGTTTGGTTTTTGTTGTTGTTGTTATTTTAAAGACAGGCATGTGTTTCCTTGAATTCTCTGAATCTTTCTTTTGCTCTGAATCTTAATCTGGTGAATTGAGACCAAAGCTCACAGTTCTGCACCTTTACATTAGTGTCATCTAGCAGGGAAACTTTTCTGTTTGAAAAAGCACCAAACATGAGCAGAGCAATAAGTAAGAAATGATATCAAAGTTTTAAATGTGTAACATAGAGCTTTAGAAACAAATGTTTGGATACTTTGAGCCAATAAAAAGAGAACATATGCTATTGCAGTTTGTGTTTTGGTCAACCATTTCCAATAATATAATTTAATCATATTTTAAGCCTTTAACAACTATGCAATGACAGTATGTTATCAATTCTTTTAGAGATTTTGTGTACCATTTGGGATACCTTCTAGACTTTTTTTTTTTTGAGGCCAAATTACCATTACTTTCCTTTCTTAAGTGGGCATTTTCCACCATGTTCCTTAGTGTAGGACTCAGGATGGCATAGAGGGAATCTGTATTTATATTTTTTTTTACTGGCTGAGTGAAGTAAATGTCTATGTGTTTGTATATGTGCATGTTTGTATTTGTATGAATGCATGTGTATACACAAACTTTCTAAATATACGCACACATATATACCCATTATGTTGTGAAAAAAGTAACTCATAAAATAATATGCTAATTATATAACCACTTAAGTCTACATATGGAATAATTCATGTTTAAACTTAGCTGATATTTACTTCAGTGTAATTAATGTTAAGTGTCACTTAACTTTACTCAGTTTTACTATGTCAGTCTTAAATGTTTTCTGTTGGCATGTGTGTCAAACATATATTTACCAGTTTTCATCAAATTTTATTCCTCAATCAGCACAAAACTACACAGGACAAGAATTTGGTATTTCCTTTACATTCTTCTGTTAATAGGACCAGGATGCTTCTTGGTGTTAAATGGGGAAAGAAGACTTTAAGATGGACTTGGGTATTTTACAAATCAAAGTGATCACCTTTACATGCTGGTTAATTATGTGTATAGAAATGAGAAACATGATTTATAAGTCTTCATTAATTGCAAATTAGTTCAACAAATCTGCATTCTAGAGCAAAAAATACAATCTTGACTATGATGTGGCATCCATATTCAATGAGTGTCAATAAAATAGGGAATGAAAACATGTGAGTAAGTTAGTTTAAATGACAGAAATGGAAGTGCTAGGAGAGTGGTTAAAAAGTATGATCAGTGATAGGCATTCAGAAAAGATAAAGATAACACGAATCAGGATCTCCCTTAGGAAGGTATCCTTGCCTTGTGCCACCTGTTGGAGGAGTCAAAAATGTATAGAAACTTGACAGTGTGGATTCTTGTATCAGGTTAAATCCTAGTTGTGCATAAAATATGTGTTAAACCTACCTACTCTAAAATAACTGATATGCATTGTAAATTCATGCTTCTCAAGTCTTCCCATCAAATTATAATCCTGGAGCATTTTTCTTGATACCACTTTTCTCTTTAGTGAATTCAGGTGCTCTGCAATGATCATCTGTGGATTAAAGTCTTCCTTTGTTGAATCCAGAAGCAAAACTAGGTTCAAGAACATTATTGCTATCATTTTGATTTATCCTGTATGGATTCTTAAGTATTTTCTGAATTTTTAAATGTCCAATGATAGACAAATGTATTTCATTTTAAAAGTACATTTACAAAAAAAGAACATTTATTCTGATAACCTTCTTCATCCTCCTCCCCAGGCTTCTCTCTAGAGGTAAGCACTGGTATCACTTTATGATGTATCCTTACAGAGTTGGTGTGGATCCTTCCATACTCCATAATTACCTGTTCAGGGTTTGAAACCTGCAGAATTCCTTACCATATAACATGACAAAAACAGATAAGTCTGCTGGAGACATGTTAAGGCTCATTGCTATGTGCTGGCAGAATCATAATGAATGAAATGGAAACTTTCTCACTCTGTAGACCATCATGCCTCATATTTTCATTTGGTCATCCTGTTTCAAATTTTAGAGTTGATTATTTGGATTTGTTTTCATGTTTTCTAAACAAGGATATGTCACCTTTAATTGGTCACAGGTAGGAATAAACTTTGCTTTCTTTGGAATAGCTGAAGAGAGATAGTATTCAGGGCCAACCTTACTTCTGTTGGTTGTGGCTAGGTAGATTCAAGTGGTCTTTGTGACATTGTGTTTACTTTCTTTTTAGGTTTGAAATTTGTCATGGGTGTTGTTAGGACTATTGATAATACTAACTTTATTCTCTACTCTATTTAGAATTTAGATTTATCTATTTGCCTGGGGAATTTAGTTTTTTGTTTTTTTCTATGTATGTTTAACTGGTCACTTCATTCCAAAAATTATTTACTTATATTTTACTCTAATGTTGGAAAGAAATGAATGACCATTTAAATAAGAAAACGTCAAAGAAAGTTACATCAAATAACTGCAAATCCAGCCATCGTGGCTGGTTAATAGCTTGGGAGCACAGGTTAATAATTGTCAGTTAAATGTTGATTGAAAGCCTGTATTTTCCATCATAATAATCATTATAATTGTATATATTTATGTGAGTGATTTATATGTTAAATGTCAACTTTTTCCTAGTAGAATATAAGCTCCATGTGACTTTCTTTTTTTGACCATTGTATTTCCAGAATATTTTTCTTACTGTATCTTGAATTTGCAATTCTCATGACTTAAGTATGTGTGTGTTGGGAGCATATTGGAAAAGGTAGATGTAGAGGAGGACATGGAGGGTTTGTAGTGGACATAGTAGAGGGTGGAAAAGGAAACTTATTCAAATATCTAAAAAAATTGTAGCAACAGATTATATTGAATCCTCTCTGTCTCTATCTCTGAACTTCTTTTTTTTCCTATCATTCATATCCTTGTCCAAAGCTGCAGTATTTCTTTCTAGTAAGACATCATTCCAGTAGCACTTTAATATGTCTTAGCCTATGCACAGCAATGGTCCTGTAAGGAAATAAAGTCAGTGTATTTTTGTGTTGGAGGGTTTTCAAAAATTTTAATGTGATTCACTGTCACAGTGGCAAATAATCAAATTTTATTTTCTAACTTGATAACAAGTACAGGAGTTTTCCTGAAATTCATATAAGATGATAAGCTAACTAATGTGGTTTCATGATTTTTTTTTTTTTTTTAAACTGTATCAACTGTGATGTATCATAAGAACTGTGTTTAAATTGGGTTAGGATTGTAAGCTTTCAATAAAGCCAAAATTTGTCTTATCTTGTGATATGAGCATACTTGCTATTCCTTGCATTTATGAATCGTACAACATATTTGCGAAATAAGTGTCCATTTGACTCTTTCAAATGTTTATTGTTTGATTATCCAGGTTTCTCATGTTACTAGAAGGCCAAGTTATTACAACTGTCAAGCATGTAATTACACATTTTAAAAGTGCCTAAACTTTATTGTATTAGTGAAAATGAAGATCTTAGAATAATTACAAAGAAAATACAGATTTTTCTCGTAACCAATTGTGTTAATACCTAGGTATAATTGATTCCACTCAACTAATTGATAAGCACTATCAAAGATTATGTATTTTAAAAATTATCTGTAATGTCAAACCACAATTAATATTCTATTTACTCTTGAAGTAGATTTGATATTATTAATACTTAGAGAAGAATAACACATTTAGTATTCTTATACATTTTCTTCTGTTTCCATGATTTTTGTTACCATCTTTCATCTCTCATGTTGCTGTGTAGCTGATTTGTCTGTGAAGTGCAGTTTGCAGTCACCAATGTCATGACGTGTATTTGTTTTATAACTCTGAAATACATTTTGCTGTGGTTTCTGTTGTAGAACTAGTTTAATTTTGAAAATAGTCACATTTCTCTTCTTTTGTATGGCTTCTTAAATCATATCTCCTCATTTAGCTTGAAAATATTAACTATTCTGCATTGTTCAGAAGCATTCGTGAATGTTGACAGAATCTTACTGTATTGGAATGCCTATGTGTGGTGTATTTGCAACCAAGACATAATTTATTTTGGTTTATCTATTACGATTTCTACTGTTGCAGTACTGGAAGCCCCTCATTCACAGCTACCGAACATGGAAAGACCAGAATTTCACTTCATGAAATGAGATATTAAATGTCTACTTCATCAGTATGATATACTCAGAAGGCTATGCGACTATTTAGAATTCGGTATTTATTTTGCAGTTCTTCTTTAGCCTACATGTCTGTCATTTCTGAGTACAATCAAGAAAAGCTACCTGAAGAGTAAATATTTCTGTATTATCTCTTGCTGCAATTTAATCAATTTTGTCATTATATTTATTACTAAGAAAAGTCCCAGCTCCTTTTTATCTCTGCACTATTGGCTCTGTGATGAGAAGTTTCCCATTTACATTCTGTAAACAATTATGACATTGAGTAACTGGTAAACTAAATAAGGATTTTGTTAGGCTTGTAGTAGATGAATTAATCCTCAGAGAAGAGCACAGAAAGGACTCTTCACAGTCTTAACAGTTTAAAGAATGATGTAGTAAAAATATAAATTTAGATGCTTTACTAAAATAGATCATAAATAACAAAACATTTATGTTATATCATATTGGATATTAAAATGAGAATTCCTTTTCCAAAATCATGATTTTATCTTACTTATCCATTTTGAAATGTATTTTTGTTAATCTGGATTAAAAAAAAATCAAAACATTTAGGCTGGTAAGAAGGTATTTCTTAAATTGTGTTGGCCAGTGGTTTTAAAGAACACTATAATTACCCAGAATGCTTAGCTTGTATACTAACGAGATTTGAATCTTTAACTAGAATCATAGAATTTTGGAGCAGGGAAGAACTTTACACATAATCTTTAAAAAATTGCTGACACTCTTTTATTTGTAAGATATAAGAGGAGATATTGCTTATTATGATAGGCAAAAACACTGTGGAGATTTTGAACTAAAATAACTGATATAGAGTAACCAACCATTCCTAAGGAGACCTTAAAGACTTGCTCCACTTACACACTAATACTCATGAAACAGGGTTTTATCTTCTTATTCTTAAAAATAAAGTTAGAGGTAATGTGAAGGAAACCAATCATAGAGTATTATATAAGATGCTGTTGTTTCTCATTTTGAAGGTTTCATTTTAGGGGTAAAACTCTACCTTATAACAGGGGAACAGTATAGGGTGGTAGGTGAGCGTCATGAAGTCATAAGACCTGGGTTCAAATCCTGTAATTGCTCTTTACTGACCTTGGGCAAATAATTTAGCCTCACATATCTAGATAATAGGATCTGTATTATTAGCCAGTAAAAACACTCCATTCTCAAGTATATTGTTACATGACAAATCACAAAAGTAAAAGATGGTTTTTATCAATGGTGATGATAAAATAAGACACACTGTGAACCTTTAGATTAAATAAATTTGAAAACTAATGGTCTATAATCTGCCCAGGGTTTTAAAAAGGTATTAATGTCTTAATATCTTCTGCCCATCCTATGAATACCCGATAATTTATGATTCTGTGATTGTTTTAAGTTATAACTAACTGGACATCAGTATTCTGATGGCCCATACTACAAAGAATATTGTAAATACAATAAAGCGTGAAAGGTTGAGTCTACTCAGTCAAATGTATTTAGATATTTCTGTAACTCTTTACATTTTCACATTTCTCTTGCATACAGTGATGAAGCTGAAATGGACTTGCCTCCCCTTTGAACAAACCTAGGAGTTCAGTGGCAAAATGCTGCTCTTTAGATGCAAATTAATGGGCTGAAGGGAGCAGGGAGTTAAATATTTTCTCGTGGACTGGAAGTACCATCTAGAGGAAACATTTTTATGAATTAATGTTTTGCCTCATTAATGAGTAATAGAGTGATATATGAGTTAAGTTTATACTAACCACTTAGTCACCTGAAGACCAAATTTTCAAAGAAAAGCTAATTAGGGTCTTCTCTTCTTCGACAGGTATCTTTGTGGGAAAAAGAAACATAATTACCTTAAGATACTTAAATAATTGGCTATGCCCTCACATCCTTCAAGATTTTGCTCAAATGACACCTGAGTCTCAAGAGACTTATTTTGACCATCCTATTTAATACTATGATTTGACCCTTTCCTGAACTCTCTTACCCCAATCTAGTTTCTCTTCCATAACAATTATTATCTTTTAACATGCTTTAAAATGTTTTCATTTATTTTGTTTACTGTTTATTGTCTGTCTTTCTTCCACCAGAATATAAAAGGGCAGAGATCTCTGCCCTGCCTGATATATCTCAAGGGCCCCAGAACAGGGGCTGGCACAAGTAGGTCCTCAATAATATTATACTTGTTTAATGACTGACTGATTGGTTAAATAAGTTTATAAAATTTCTTTTCAGATTTTGCTTTGGATGCTCTTTTTTCTTTCTCATATAATACACTGATTTTCAAATTTCTTTCACTTCAAGGTAAATATTCTAATAAAGGAAAAATAAATAAGATCAATAAAACCAGAATTTTTCTCCTTAAACTGGGTGTGAGGAGGACTCCGACACGACCCTTTTGATCTTCCTTGTTCCCTGCCCAATGTAGGTGATCTCACAGAATTTGGAAGGGATTTGAAAACCTCTCCATTGACCACTGATGGTCAAGCCTTTTCTTTATAATCCCTCTAACAATCAGTCTTAAAGGAATATTTCTTTAAGAAAGGGATAATAATTCATCTTTGTATATATCTCTGTGTATAGGTAACAGGAAGAGGTTCCTGGGAGTTTGGCTTCTAATGGCTTCTAACTAGCAGGATTCATTGTGACTTTCAGGAGGTACCTTTTGGCAATTTGTGACAGAGGAAAAGTTTCAAAGAATGAAGTGGGTCCCCTTTTACTTTATATTCATGTAGCTTATCTAGTGCTTCTCATATTGAAAGAAATAGGTTCATTCTTCTCAGATCCTCAAATAGCTATATACGCCCAAAGGGCCTTTGACTTTTTCCCAGCCTGGGGATAAATGATCGTTTGTTCAACTAGATGATTTATCAAGTAGTCTGGATTTGCAGCCAGCTGTCCTAAACTGTGGAACCTGAGTTGAAGAATTACAGTGGTCGGAAATCTCTGAATTAAAAAGCAAGAACAAGACTGCAGTGCTTAAGGCCATATTTTCCTTAAATTGAGCATCTTATTATTTGTCCTTTTGGTAGAAATAGAGATGGAGAGGGAGAGAGAGAGAGGCAGAATAGAGAGAGAGAGAGAGAAAATTCTCTCTAGAATGAGAGTGTTTTCATTCAATCTTAGTCATTATTACTTAAATCACCAATGTGATCCTTCTCTTGTGGGACTGTTGAAGCCATAGCTTTCCAGAATGGATGTTTTCAAGATTTTTGACATTAAGAAATATGAACACGTGGATAATAATAGTTACCACTTTATAGAACACATCTTTACACATTCAAGTTATATCTACTTATATAAAATGTGTATTCCACTAAGTGCAGCTTTCTCTTTTCTGCTTGTCTTGTCTGCCTGTGAATTGCCATGTGCCTGTGACCACATGATAGCTCATTCAGAATTGTAGCAGCTGAAGTAATCTAGGAATTATTAGTGTTTCCTTTCAACCAAGTAAAAAAAGTACAGAGATGTTACCAGAGGTATGAAGTAAGGATAGTATTTTCTTTCACCTTAAAGATTTTTTTGTTACATGGCCCAGATACAGACCAGAAAATTAGACTACTGAGACAATGGGTAATTCAGGAAATTAAAATGACTCATGTGTTACATGAAGTTTCTAAACAATATTTTATTTTTTTGGCCTGAATTACCTGGTCAACTGACCCAGTTTTCCATTTCTGGACTTGGCATTATAAAGTCAGTAGACACTTGGAGAAAATTAAATTACTCCATTCAGGGAAACAATCAAATTTAGATTGGACTAAAGTACTGCCAGAGGGATGGAAATCCCTAAATTGGCCAACTGTGATTTCAATTCACAGGGAAATCCTCATTCACAAGCTAACCATAAGTTTTTTGCAGATTGCTGGTGGCAAAATATGCCAGAAATCTTCTGCTAAACTTAGTGAACAGATATTTTTAATGCTATGCTGACTTAAAAGAATTACATGATGCCTTGTTGTAACTGTCTTTCCAGTGATTGTTTGTTTAAATGAAAGAATGCATTATCTGACTGGCAGTCCATAGGGCATACAATTTGAATTGCTTCCCTGGCAGTGTGGTTGGATTTGCACTGACCCACCTGTACTTGCTATGACCAGTGGCATTCTTTGGGAGAGGACTGCATGAAATTAGGAGTCATTCAGTGCGATGGAAAGAGAGAAGGTGATTGGTCCAAAGAAAGCCAAATCTTGGACTAATGGATGTGAGAACAATTTGGTTGAGCATTTGCCCTCTCATTATTTGTAAGGAGTAATGTCATGACCTGTTAGGTTAAATCACTGTTTCTTTTTTCTTTAACTACTTCAAATCTGTCATTCCTTAATTAGAAGAATGTCCTATATAAAGAAGGATGACCGTTGTAGCAAGGCTGGTGAAGTAGCTGACTTCCCTGTTAGGACATCTGAACAGTCTCTGAAACACCATTACAAACCTTGACCTCATTACCATTGTTCTGACTCGGGGGTTCTCAGGTTGGCTGCCCAGCCCTCCTCCATCTTTTAAAAATACATACATTTTCAAGGAACCTAACAGATAATTTTTTTAAATAGGTCTATGGTGGATTGTAATCCTGTACCTTAAAAAGCCCCCTCAACTCCCCAGGCAGCTTCTAAAGCACAGCCATTTTGTGCAGAGTGTTACCAACTCAGCTAATTGGCTTTTGTCCTTTAAGAATTGATGATTTGATCTTCATGGTGATGAAGGGTGTTCGTTTGTTTGTTTTCCTTGCAGGGCCACTGTACAGTTTGTCAGTTCAATTCATATTGCTTCTGTGTTGAAAGATTTTCCTTACTAATGGAAGTAATTATTATCTTGCTTTAAGAGAAGTTAGGCCTTGGTCCATTATGAAAGGACTGGGAAAGGAGATATGGTTATTCAGTGAGGCCTGTCCTTTATCCTTGAAACTAAACAATTGGTTTTCACACAGATAAAGATGTCACTGGGCTCTTTGCAACCTTGTGATACATGTCATTAAAACTTTCATTGTGTAGAGTTCAGATTCGTGCTTTAAAAAAAAAAAAAAAACCCTCAAATTGAATAGGTGGCAACATTTAAACCTTTGATGGGATGCCCACCCATGGATACTTTGTAACATATTTTAGGTCATTGTCCATAATGGCCCTTGATAGAGATACCCAGACAACGGGAAAGGTGAACAAGTGCTGAGTTCACATTAAAAAAATATGCCACAAATGTATTTCTATACAATGGAAAAATTGATTATAATGATATTTTTTCTTTTTACTGAGGATTGTGGCGAAAGAGGCATTAAATAAAGCAGGAATATGTCATTTCTACAAAGGTCAAACTTTAGGGGGTGGAAATTTGGTCTCTGGAGTCTATTAAAAAAAAGAGGTAATATTTTTGTGAGACATTTCAGAAATGACAGACCCAGACGTAGAAATTACAGGGAGATAAACTATTGGATTTTTAAAATATCTATAAAAAGAAGTGATTAAGGAATGGTGTGAGTACAAGCAAAAGCCGGGAGAGGAGTGCTGAAGGTGAGAAAGCCTCCTGGGGGATGGGGGCAAAGGGAGATGACCGTGTGTGACAGTAAGACATTACTTCCCTAGGCAGAAAAGGTGTGGAAGAGTAGTGACAGCAGCCTGAGAGGGCAACTTCAGGAGCTAGGAAAGCTCTATACATCCATGGTTATATACATATTCCATGTGATTTGAGGAGACACCAAAAATTATTTCCTTGGCAAAGATAAATCTCTCAGTAGCTCTGTCTTGTTAAAAAGTAAAAAAAAAAAAAAATTAATATACAGTATTTGAAAGTGCTACATAGTTTTAACTAATTTATCTGTCCAGTGGCATGAACTCATATATACTACCAAATGTAAAATAGATAGCTAGTGGGAAGCAGCTGCATAGCACAGGGAGATCAGCTCAGTGCTATGTGACCACCTAGAGGGGTGGGAGGGAGGGTGGGAGGGAGACACAAGAGGGAGGAGATATGAGGATATATGTATATGTATAGCTGATTCACTTTGTTATAAAGCAGAAACTAACACACCATTGTAGAGGAATTATAGTCCAATAAAGATGTTAAAAAAATTACATTAAAAAAAAAAAGAGATCTGATGAAATGGGACACTAGACCACTAGACAAGTACTTTTTAATGTGAATGAACAATATCAGATGGGATTATCCAGCTCTTGAGTGAACCTTAGTGAGACCTAGGTATATTGGCATGGCTGGTACCTGGAAACAAGGAAGAAGCAGAATCCACTCAAGGAAAGAACCTTATTTTTTGTCCAAGGACTAGCTACACGAGCAGCATACATTCAATCATTGAATACGTTATCCCTCCTATCCCAAACTTGGCAAAGTGGATTTATTCTGTCTTTAAGACCATTGTTACACCTAATATTTATCTCTATTATGAAATTCTCCTGTTGAATTGCATTCATTAATTTGTCAATCATTACTATTAGAATGTGAGATCCTTGAAGGCAGAGGTTTTGTTATTTTCATTTTTGTATTGAGGATAGAGTTTGGTAACATGGAAGATACTCAGTAAACCTTGTTGCAAAGCAGATAGCCAAAAATCTTGGAGGTCGGAGTTGAGTAGACCTACATTTAGAACCTAGAGTTACTATCTATTAGCTGTGTAGCTTGGGAAAGTTTTTTGATGTCTCAACCTCATTTTCCTCATCTGTAAAATGAAAATAATAAAATTCACCTCTTTTAGTTCTGAGAATTACATGTATAATTATCAGTAAAGTGTATAATATTTCTAGAGCATAGTGAGCACTCAATAGTGGACATGCAGTAGAGTATTGGGTGTGTATTGCAGATGGATGATTCAAATAAAATTACTTTTCAAAGAAATCAAAAGGTAACTTTTAAAATCACAAACGACATGAAGATTTTTTTTATAAAGGTCAAAAACATCCTTTGTATATGTATTTTAAAGTACAAGTTTAAATACGATTCACAGATGTTGAGAAAAGGGAAGAGAGGAGAGCAGAAGAAATTGGAAAATATTTTTTTGTGGTACATCCCTGCCATTTTGTTTTCTAGTGATTTGTATTACTGTTCATTCAAAAAAAAAAAAAAAAAAATCATGTCTGAAGTGAGCCTGAGAATGCTGAGCAGGATTAATTGTCATCTTTTTTGCCTCTGAATAACAAAGGCAAAATGTTTTCCTTTAATTTATTTTTAAAATTTACTTGATTAGGGTATTAAGATTCTGTTTAAAATGAGCTACTTTTAGCATAAATCAGATAAGTCTTTTGTTCTAGACGGCTCAGTAAGAAAAAGTTCAGCTTGCTTTTAACTTGTTTTGCTTAATTGCTTTTCTTCATTAAAAGAGATTATACAATGAAAAAAATATCATAATTTCTTCCTGTCCTCAAATTCCCCTGGGTGTATTTTGGAGAGTTAGAAATTATGTGAAAGTTATGAGAGAGTGATTATTACGAGAGAGTAAATGAAGTTTAGTGGGAGCAGGGGATATTATTTAGGTGACTTGGTAGGTCTGTTGACACTTTGGATCTAGAGATAACATTTAAGTTAATAATAATTTACTAGGAGTCAGGAAGTATGTGGTAATGTGTCTTAAACCAAGATAATTGTGAAATTCACTAAAATGAGAATCACAGTAATTGCTTCAGAATGGAAAAGGGCTTAACAAATAATAGGATCATAAATTTGACTAGAAATTTGGAAGTCTCCTAGTCCAAATGTCTATTCAGCAAACCCTTCTGCTATTTCTGTGATGGGCGATGATCCAAACTCTGTTTACTTGTTCAAAAGGAGGGTGTGCTTGCTACCTCACAAAGTAACAGTCTTTTTAAGGAGAGTTTTAATTATTAGGGCTTTTCCTTTATTTGAATCAAAATCTGCCTACTGAAGTTATTGCCAGTTAGCCATCTGCATGTTGTCGTTGTCGCTTCCTAAGATATTTCCTGAGTTTCTCCAGTGTGCTGTGCTCTGTGTTTTCAGTTGATCTGGACTTAAACGCATTCTAATTCCTCATCCACACTAAAAAAATAATTTCTATAAATATATCCCTCATCCTCATAACCAAATCCCAATTTTTCTTTTCTAAATTTTATATCTTCAGTTTCTAAAACCATTCTTCACAGTGTTGAAATCCTTCCCAAATCCTTCCTGTCTCTCTCCTCCTTCTGGTCTGGATACACTCTAATTGTAGGAAGATTTCTTAAAGTCAATTCCAAAATTAATCATAGTTCCTCACATGTCTGAGCAGGGTAGAGTAAAATGGAAGCATTCTTTGGGTCTGGAAATAATGATACCTACAATCAGATACGTGGGTGTGTGTGTGTGTTGTTATTTTTGGTCACTTATCATTTTGTTGCCTCATACTGAACATTCAGTCAGTTGAAACCTCTAAGTTTTTTCACATGCTCATAGGTCAGCTTTCCCATTCTCTACTGAACAGTTAATATTGTGAGCCTACTTCAAAGCATGAAATATAATTGTATTCAATTCCACCTTTAATCCTTAAAAATAAATATCATTAAAAATAAATATTATTAAAGCCTTAAAAATAAATCCTTAAAAATAAATATCCACTCAGTGTCCTATGCAAGATGCTAGAAATACAAAAATAAATAAGGCATGGTATGAAGGAAGGTATCTGTTCTGGAGAGATTTATAGCTCAGTGATAGGTAAAAAAATTTTACATGTAAGTTTCATCAGTAATTAAAAGCTTTATGATGGAAATTATTTACAAGGACCAATATTCCTCATTAGTTGGATGTCATAGAATGACTGGCTCTTCACTAGATTGACATGGTTAGGCAGTGTATGTTTTCTGTGATGCCATAACGAGTTCCATAAATATAACATCTTAACACAAATTTATTATCTTCTACTTCTATGCATAAGAAGTCCAACATGGGTTTCACTGGGCTAAACCCAATGTGTCAGCAAGGCTGTGTTCCTTTCTAAAGAGTCTATGAGACAGTCACTTCCTTCCTTTTTATAAAATTTTGAAGCTGGAAAAAAGCTACAGTTGTGAGCCCCTTCCTCCATCTTCAAAGCCAGCAACCTGGCATGTCTCTGACCATTCTTTTGTGGGCACATTTCCCTCGGACTCTCTTCTGTTTCTCTTTTCCACTTACAAGGAGTTGATGATTACACTGGGCCCACCTGGGTAATCCAAGGTATTCTTTCGATTCCAAGGTCGTCTGACTAGCAAACTTCATTATATCTGCAACCTTAGCTGCCTTTGCCAGGTAACCTAACGTATTCACAAATTCTGGGGGTTAGGATGTGGACATCTTCAGGGTGTGAGACATTAAAGCAAAAGAAAAGTGTAAGTTGAGTCATGGAGGTATGGTAGAGAAGTACTGATTCTAAAAATTGGAAACAATTGAACATGAATGCAAAAGGGAACCTGAAAGATACAACTGGAGAAACAGATAAGGGTCAAGATGAGGAAAAGCCTCAAGGAACAAGATAAAATTGGCTTTTTAGAAAGATTCCTCTGGCAAGAGAACAGATTTGAGGAATGCAAAGAAAAAGATAAGTGGCAAAGCAGCTATGATTTAGTCAAGAAAGACATTGAGGCCTTATGGTTTTGTCTTAGCACGAGAGATGGAGAAGAGTGAATAGATTTGCTACATCCTAAGGACTTGGGTTCAGCAGGACTTGACTGATGAGATGTATGAGTCAGAGTGAGACTGAAGTCATGACTGACTCTCAGGCTTCCATCCTAAGTCTCTAGGTGGATGGTGGTGTCATTCATCAGTACAGCATGGATTAATGAAGAGAAAGTGGGGGTGGAGAAGAAATGGAAAAATACTCTGGTTTCCACTTTAGTTCATGAATACAGCCAGTCAGCTATTTTGAATATTCACCTGTAACTCTGTCCTTGTGCCATCTACAAACATGATTTACATCCACTTGGTGATTTTTTTAAAAAATGGATACAATTGTAAAAGAGAGAGAGTCATCAGAATGCTGCAAGGAACCACACTTCAATAGCCACTGTTAGGTCAGTCTGAATTCACTGTATAGTAACATTCAGCCAGCTTTGTCTCTGTAGTATTAGCCAGATCATATTTCTCCACATATTTCAAAATATATCTTAAAATATTTGTCAAATGCCTTGCTCATACATTTAATAATTTAATATACTCTAAATTATGAAACAGTATTGGGATAGCTATTTGTATTTAGTAGTGGTAAATGTTTAAGTGTTTAATTCACGTGCTCTTCCACTTCAATAAATACACTTATTTGGTGCACTCTGTGTGTAAGATTCTGTGCAAAGCTTTCTGTGGAACATAAATATATATTCCATGCTTATAACTATGTAAGAAATAAAATGTAGTGACCACACAGGAGAATAAGAGATTCATTCTTACTAGAAGAACAAAAGAAAGTTCCTGGAAGATATAGTAGTTGAACTGGAAGAGGTGAGGAATGAGGATAGACTTACTAGGGAACGGAGCACTTGGAAGAAAGAACAGCATGATCAAAAACATTGAAACAGCATCGTGCCAAGCATGACGTGATGTGACTAAAACGCACATATGGCTAGATGGGAGATTTAGAATCAAGGAACTGGTAGCATTCTGGTCCAAAGCTACAGTTATTTTTAGTTGAATTTGAATGTGTAGGGCAGGGTGTGCACTCTCCATATTTCCGGAGTCTCTGTAACTCCCTATTGTGTGCCCTAAGCAGATTTACACATTGATATTTCTTACCCGGTGCCTTAGATATCTGGTTTATGACCTTACATTTAGAAGTTTACTTAGCAGTCAGTATATTGCCAAAGAATGTGTGTGTGCGTGTGTGTGTGTGTGTATATGGGGGGGGTGCCAGTTATCAGAGCCTTACTTTAGAAAGACATGTTAATGGAAGATTGGACTGCAAATTATAGTGTTGAAGAAGGATGGGATCATTAGAGGAAGGTAAATGAGTTAGGCATTTGTAAAAATGGTTCAGGTAACGGATCCTGAACGATTATGATTATAATTGAGAAAAGGAAGGAGGGATCAGATATGACAAACTAGATTCAAAACTTCTTCAGGGCATAGGGACTTCAAGATAGCGTTTCCTAAATGTCAAGACCTAGTATAAAGAGAGTGGGGCTACAAGAAAGCCTAGGCTGAAAGTCACTGGCTTTATTTTATTCTGAGTACTTTGGCCTGGGCACCCTGCTTTGTTTCCTTTTTTGAGTCAAATTGCTATTATGAAACAAACTGTATTCTTCAGTTCTAAATTTCACAGAGCTATACAAGGCCAATGGATTTCAGGTGATGCATTATGAGGTCTAAGGGTTCTGAGTAGGCACCTCAGGACCACCACTGAGGGTTAAGAGCACAGAGAGGGGAGGACATCAAAGTCTCTGCCCTGAATCCAGTAGGGTACCAAAGCCTTTTATCTGTTTTAATATTGAGCTTTCTTCAGGATTTTGTATAAAGAGTCTCTTATTTTAAAACGTTTGAAAACTACTACTAGAGGTTATTAATCTCAGGGCTATGGCCAGCATTTCAGATCTTTTCCTTTTGAGTTTGTGGATGACATTAAAACACTCCAAGTCCTCTTGCTTCAAAAGAATAGATCATACAAATTCAATTTTACCATAAAAGTACCATGGAGCAATCATTTAGCCCCGTGGTGAGCATCTCTGGCCTTTGCCAGCATAGCTCCCTTATCCTAAGGCCACAGTGAGAGGAGAGATTTTTAAGTTTTCACAACTAAATGTGAGACTTTCCACTGAGAGGAGATAGAAGAAAACTTGAGACATTAATTTTTACAAGCAATAAAACGTTTTCATATATTTTTCTCCATTTCTATTTGTTTCTGTTGCTATTTGTGAACCAAGTTTTATTTTGTGTTACAATCCACAGAATAATTATTTAAAACATCCATAGAGTGTATTAGGAGGTACTATGACATAGTAGTATATTAAATGTCACCACAAATAAAAACACAAAATACTTCTATCTTTAAAAAAATGCAGTTGCCTCCAAGACAATCAACCCCATGGAACCAGTTATCACTCAAAGCTTTGTTTGAACCAGATTAATGTCTTTTTATAGTTAGGTTGAATTCAACCTCTATATGGTTTAGGTTAAATAGTTGTCATTTGGTCAACAGTGCTAAAGTCAGAGATAGTTAAAATTTAGGTTGGAATCATCTGGGTGGTGAATCCCTAGAGAAGCGAGAAAAGAAAGAGAAAGAAGCGTCCCCAAACTCATTTCAATATCATATTTGTTTTAGTTTATGTTTTTTTTTTTTAAGTTACAGCCCTGTCTAAATAAAAATAGCTTTATTCTTATTTATCTTGCTGCTGTAAAATAATATATTGATTCTGGGTGGGAATATATACTTAGTATATAAATAATATTTTTATAATTTTCTATTTTTCTCAGCAGCCCCATCTTTTATTCATAAATACTTGCTTATGATTTGTAAAGACACTTCTCCAACTTTACTGTCTTTCTTTATCCTCTTCAAATAATACCAGTAGTTCTGATTGAGGTGAAGTTATAGATTAATACGTTGAATCAGTACATTAATTTTCAACTTTTAAAACACTTCCTTATCTGTTATCTCATGTACCTGTCTGAGTTCAAGGGACAACAATATTTGATTCCCTTCGGCAGATGAGAAAACGTAACTGAGATGGTAACTTTCCTAAATTATAGGGTGATGGCTGAGTCAGAAATGGATAGTGATCCTGAAGTTTCCAGCCTAAGGCCAAGCTATACTGTTCATGGGCTTTGAGGATGGAGGAATATATGGCCAGCACTCCTGAATTATCCTGTGTCTCAGGAGATCAGAAGATGTACTATTTCTCAATAAACCCAGTGCTGTTCGGCAAATTTATTAGAAAACAAAATTAACTGATACCGAATTGTTTTGCTGGCACTATTTTCCAAGGTGAGCTAAAATGAGTTCTGGTTTGGAGTCATGAAAATCTTTCTTTTATAATATGTGTGTGGGTCTAGTACTTAAACATTAATGTCCCACTCCCTTTTGTTCCTGAGAAACCTTGTTTTCTCATTCCGTTCTAAGCTCAGGATATGATTCAGCATCCTTGTGTGTGTGTGTGTGTGTGTGTGTGTGTGTGTGTGTGTGTGTGTGTCTACTTTTACTTCAGTGGTTCTTGTAAGCAAAATGGTTAAATGTTTTGGTATGAATATTGCTAAGAATAAACTATTTTTCTTTGTCTTGCCCATCTGGTTGAAGAAAGTTTCTAGATACTTATGAATGAATTAATGACATTTAAGATTCGTCATGATCTAATAAAGTCTTCCATCTCAGTGATCACTTGAGGTTATGCTCTTCCACAGGAAAAAAAGAACATATTCTTATACTTATTTCCTGAATCTAATGGCTCTAACCTGCTTTTTGAGAACCACAACATTTTCCAACTAGGTTCTGGGTTAGTATTGAAGTAAGGAATGCTCTGTTCATGGATCTGCGAGTGACAGCATATGAGAGGTCGTTTAATCCCTTAGTGTCTTCTGTTTGCAATGCATATTGTAATGACAGATGAAAACCTTCTGTGAACAGTTTGAAATCCTGAAAGAAGACAGTTTGATGAATATAAATTAGCAATAGTATTGCCATAATTCACATTTACTAGAGGATATGGGGACTATGGGAAATTTCTTTGGTTTGTTTTGTGATCTGTTTTGGGTTACCTAGTTGTCCAAATTGCATTTTCTTTATAGTGTTCCACTGAACAGTTGTTGAACTTTCCTTTTAAGAACATAAAATTTATTCAGAGTTACTTAGTGAAATAGTTTCATGCATGTTAATTTTCTACTAGAACCCCAGGTAAGGAACATGGAAAAACATAATTAGTTCCTTCATCTTTGTTTTCTTTATTGCATATTAATTCATTCAAGACACTCAACTCAAAATTTATGAAACCCCCTCCTATGGGCTCAGGAGAACTGGAAAATAAGCAGAACAAGGTCATGGTAGTTACATTTTAATGGTGGGAAAAAGCATTAAAGAAATAAATAAAATACATAGTGTGTCATATGGTGACACATTTTATGGAGAAGAATAAAACAGTGAGTGGGACATGGGAGTACACAGATGAGAAACAGAACTATAATTTTTATGGAGGTTTGTCAGAGAAGACCCTCATTTGTATGACATTTGAGAAGAGAACTGAAGCGGGGTCGGGGGGGGGATTCAATATGTGTTCAATCCTTTGTTCCTTAGGAAAAATGTCTCTTTCCTTTCTACCTCCAGAGGTCCTTCCTAATCCATCATCACATCATTCTTACATTATTTTATTCCTCCCAGCTGCTGTAGCTGGTTTCTCTTCTTATGGCTCCCCCTCTCTAGCTTATATGGTGTCATGGATGCCCTTGCTCAGAAATGTACAGTTGTTCCCTATTGCCTGTTATATGAATTCCCCTACATTATTATAGTAATTTGTAAGAGCCTTATTTATCCAGTAATTTTATGTATAATCCTTTCTCCTAGCAAGTAGGTTTCTTCACTGTGTCCTGAGTAAACCACGCTCATTTCTAATTCTGTTCTCTTATACCCTTCTTCCCACCTGAAATGCCACCTCTTTTCTAAATATTTGTTTCCCTAAGCCTAGGGTTTGATTAATTGATAGTGACAGATACAGTTTATTATAAAACAAGTCAAACTATTTCAGATCTGGTATCCTCAACTGGAAGCTTATCCCAAGTACACAGTAGGCTTTTACAACTACTGTCCTAAAAGGTTGAGTTCCCAGATATTTTCTCTTCCATTGGAGAGTTGGAGGGTGATGGGTTGGAATGAGGTGTGGTGAGGGTTGAGGATTTAGAGAATTGGGATCCATCACGCATTTGCAAATCCAACTTGTTCTTGTGAACACTAGTCCCTTAGGCTGACCCCTGTCACTCAGGGGGAAACAGAAGTTCAGAAAGGTTGAGTTCCTTGTCATTGACCATGGAGACATGTTATTTTTTTAATTTGTATTGCCTAGTATTCCCTTTATAACATGCATTTTACTCTAGATTTCCTAATTCTCTGATCAAGTTATGATTAAGCACTTTATTTGCACAAAAAAATTCCCTACGGGTAGCTTTCATGTCTCATCCTTTCAGTCATTATATGTTTTTAAAATACCTCTGTGTGCCTAATATGAGAGTACATCTTCTGTATCTCGCATGACACCTAATACACTGCTATAGTGTGTGTTTAAAAACCCTTGCTGATTGCTTTGATGTGGAAGGCTTTAGAAAGCTGACATTTATGCTTCTTAAACTGCAGTTCATATATTTGACTTAATTTGCCAGATATCAAAGCTTCTGTAACATCACCTACATGGGGTTATGTCAAGCAAAAATGCTGTAAACAAGAACATAGAAGTGATTTGTGTGGTCTCCTGTCACCTTTTTTTCTCAGGCTTTCCACAGATTTCTTTAATGCATCCTGCAAAAGTTTAGAAAAAACAAGCTCAGCATATCTTCAAAGAGGACTTTGGTATAATTTCTACCTTTTTTCTTTTTTAAAGGTTTTCTTTGTATTTTTGTTTTTTTTCTTCTTTGGTAATATTTTTATTTTACAGGGCTAGCCTTACACAGAAATATAAACTCCGGGGAAGCAGGACCCACATCTAATACTGGCAGGGAAAGAAGGAAATAAGGCCTTGAAGTGAGGCAGAGGGGAGCCTTGGGATTTAAATAAACACAGTGTACTATTGATACAGAGACACACCTTTTAAGAGCCATCCCACCTTACTTTGTTTACCACTGTAAAAGCATTTAATGTTGTTGCTGGGATCAGTTTTACCTAAGAAGAATTTTCAATTGTACTGCATCAGAGGTTCCAGTGACGAGCACTTCTGAAATTACAGTGGAACCCTACTAATTCAAATGATTGATGTGGAGACTTGCTGCAGATGCTTGAATTTTGTGGGCTTAGAAGTATGTGAAAAATCAGGATTAAAAGTCAACCCACTGCTCCAGAATATGGTTCATTTGTTTTGGTGACTGTAGTTTAATTTTAATTATTTATGTCTCTGCTGAATAGTCCTTTGGCAAATGCTCCACAGAAAATACATCATCACCTTTTTTTTCAGGTGTGTCTGCATTCAGAATTCTTAACTCCCTGACAGGTATTTCTTTGAGTCATCTATATTAAGAAATAATTTTCAGTCTGTCTACAAGAATCCGAAATTTGCTTTCCAAAACGGATACCATATTTGAAATCCAGTATGACTCCTTACACATTTAATATGCTGAACTGAAAGCTTTCATAGAGATCTGTTTTTTTTGTTTTGTCTTGTAGGCATAAGAAAACTAAACAATTTACTCTTTAAACTATATTTTGCTATTAATATCCTCCATCAATATAAAATGTATTTCATATTTATTTAAATATATTTAAATATACTTTCAAAGCATTAGCTTCTGGAGAATAACTTATAAATGTGTTCTTTATAATAAGCAATTAATTTTATAAGTAAATTAAACCTTTTAAATAAGTGGGAATCGCAGTTTTTAAATGATTCATTGGTAATTTCATAGAACATTGTACCAAAATTAATCACAGGAAGAACACAATGTCCTTTACCATTTATTTCCTCACACTCTAGGGACATATGCATCTGTTTTATTTGCCATTTCATAAAAATGTGTTGTAGCTCTTGGGAACCAAATATAGTATAGGATCACCTAAAAAAATCTTTAGAAATGTTTTCCCTTTTCAGAATTGGAGAGATGAGGCACTCCCCCTCTTCTCTCATACATCATTTGAAAAATGTTCCAGACAGAAGCCATAATTACCTGTATTTAAAAATGAAACTAATTAAAATCTTTGTGAGTTACATTGAAAGCAGTAAGAAAGTGCTCTAAGTCTCTGTAAGGGCCAGTGTTCCAAGAGGAAATGAGCTCGTATATAGCATAGAAAAATAAAAGAGAATAAGTTTAATGTGAAAGGATGTTCCAATGAGAAATAGAAAGGCTGACATAAAGTTACTGAAACATTTGACTGGATGAGACCAAAACTAACCAACTTAACAGGAGGACTTTTTCTTCAAACTCAACAAGATTTCTAGACCGAAGGCAAATCAAGTAATATTTGGAAATTATTGTGTGATCTTTCAAATCTAAACTAAACATGTCCAGTAATTTTCTAGTCAAAAGCTGGTAAAAGGTACACTCTTGCCTGCGCATCCAAGCCATTGTGATCACTTGTTATTACAGTTGTTTTTGTTTTTGCTGGCATCAGTGTTACGGAGGAACAATTTATATATAATAAATGGCACCCATTTAAAGTATACAATTTGATGAATTTTGACAGTTGTATACTTATAAAACCATATTATCATCAAGATACAGAGCATTTCCATTACTTCCAAAAAGTTATTTGTGCTCCTTTGTATAGTTCATTCCTCTGTATCCCCCTAGACCCGGGAAACCACTTATCTGCTTTTTGTCACTATAGATTAATATTCATTTTACATAAATGGAATCACATAGTATGTGCTCTTTGTGTGAGGTTTCTTTTACTCTGCATAATGAGTTTGATTCATTCATGTGTTTATCATATCAAGTTTACTACTTTTTATTGCTGAGTAGTAACAAACCTCGTTTTATATGTATGTTTTATTTCTTTACCTAAATCATATTTTTATTAATATTAATGGCTGCATTTTAAATTCTGTATATCCTCCAAGTACCTAGAACAATCCTTTGCACATAGTTGAGATTGTTTGGTTGATTCATCTATCTGAAAATAGATGTTGGAAGGGAGTTTTAGAATGATCCTGGTATTAGTGGTATTCATTTTTGGAGAAATTGTTTGTGTTGGAAGTAGCAAAGTACGAGATAATTTATTCAGCAGTTACAACATGCTTGTTACAATACAAAGTTGTTTGGATGCATTGTCTCTTTTATCTCTATAACCAGTCCTATGTGGTGTTCACACTTGTATGCTGCTTTAGTAGGTGAAACAGGGATTAAGGAACTTGACATTGAGTACACAAGCTGATAAGCTGTAGAGATGCTGGACTCCGAAGACACTGCTCTTAACCATGGTACCCCATTTCAATCAGAAAAAAGAAAAGTTGTTCCATCTTCCTCCTCTGCTCAAAGCACAGCAGCTTCTCCTCATTTCTTTCTAATTGAAATTGAACGCCCATACTATAGCTACAGGGCACATGTTATCTGTTTCCAAGTGAATTCTCAGGACTTCTGCTCTGTCTCCTGCACAGCGGCCTCTGTGCTGTTCCTCGGGCACATGACCCATGCTGTCATCCCAAGGCCTTGACTTTAGCGCCCCTTTCACCCACCTCAGTACACTTGCTTGACTCACTCACATCTTTCAAGTCTTTGCTCACATTTTACCTCACTGAGGTCTACTCTGAACCTTTCTTTTAACTATTGCACCCCTCTACCCCTCACCTCCTGCCCTCCCAGTCCCTTCTACCCTTATGTTTTCCCTTTATTTTCTCCATAGCACCTCCTATTTTCTCACATATACATGAATTACTCATTTTATTAAGTTTAATAATTGTTGCCTGTCTCTGCAGAATATAATCCCCACAAGAGCAGGTATCGTTGCTGGTGTTGTTACCTGATTTATCCCAAATGTCTGGAACAATGTTGTCTTAGTTCAGGCTGCTATAACGATTACCATAGACTGGGTGACTTAACAAACATCTGTTTCTCACATTTCTGGAGTTGAGGTAGTCCCAGATAAAGGTGCTGACAGATTTGATGTCTGGTGAGGATCTACTTTCTGGTTTGTAGATGGTAATCTTCTCATTGTTTCTTCACTGCAGAGAGAGAGCAAACTCTCTTGTCTCTTCTTATAAGGGCACTAATGCCATTCATGAGGATTCCACCTCATGATCTAATCACCTCCCAGAGGCCCCACCTCCTAATACATTGGGGGTTAGCATTCACATATATGAATTTTGAGAGGATGCAAACATTTGGTCCATAATAATAAGTGCCTTACACATAATAAGTTCCCAATAAAAGTGTTTATGATATGAGCTGGGATATTTTTGGTCTTCTTCTCCTACCAACTAATTTTTCTTCTCAGAAGAAACGGCATTAAGCAATAGTTGGATGACTTAGGGACAAGGTGAAAGAATATAAACATTGATATCCAGCTCTATAAGAGGAGTCAGTGAAGAATAAGAAGTAGCTTCTCACTCTAATACCCTCTATAGTCTTTTATCTCCTTTATATCTTATTAGTTCATAATACAGTGATTTCCTGGATTGCTTCTTAGAACTGGAAGGACCTGGGAGAGTTTTGCAATGACTTGGTCCAAAAGTCCCAACTTTGGGACTTTGGAGCGTTGTGGACCAAATGCATTTCACATGGGTTTTGAATTTGAATGGCTTTAGATGAAACTTCCTATCAAAGCAGTCTTTTGTCTTAATCCACTCTGACTTATTCATTTTGATGTCTGACCCAGAACATTGTCAACTAGATTGCCTCTAATACAACATCTTTATTTTAGGGAAGAGAAACTAGATAAATGAAGCATGTTGCCTACAATGAAATGATGATTTAGAGCCATTTCCCCTGAATGAAAAAAATTCAGTATTGTCGAAGCACTTACCAATCAATTAGAGAAAAGATTAAATAGAAAATATCATCATTCTGCCCTTTTAAATCACCTTTTTATTGAATTTCTTGCTTAACATCCATAAAATGGCTCATTGTTTGTGGTCATTTAGGCTCAGATAAGGTGTGCCTTCTTTCAGCATCATAAATTTCTCTTAAATGATCTGCGAGGAGAAGATCATTTAAGAGAAGCTTCCATTAAACTTGGTGAAGGGAAAAGTGAACGAATCATTTGTTATTTACTCTTGTGGTAATTCATTTTTAGTGGGAACCCTATTCAAAGTCAAAATAATTTATTTACTGGCTTTTCAGGTTATTTTCTTTAAAAGCAGTAGGGACTACATTTGATGTACATGTGGGGATAGGAATAACATGAAGGAATAATAGTATCATTTCATATTTCTAGGAAGAATATAATCTTGGGGGAAGGCCAAGAAACTTTCGTTTCCTAGTCAGAAAAGTATCAGATTGCTATTTTGAGCCATACTGGCATATAATTTATCCCTTTAAACAAAACTTCCACTGCCAGATTTTATTTCAATTAATTTAAAAATGTAAAACAGCCTTTCTCAAATGATATCCTCTTCCAGTTGATTGAATAGGAGAAAATATCCTTTTTGGTAATATTTTAGTGCCGAGGTAATTGCTATATGTTATATAACCACACAGGGAGTCCACCATTATATTAGCAGTTATTTTTACATTACTTTTTATGGACAGTGATGGTAGATATTTTTCATGTTCAACGAGCCTTAGAGACTATAAACTTACACAGTAAAATGTTGCTCTTGTTATTCCAACCATTTCTGTGTGTACAGAAAATATTAATTAAATGTTTTTGCTTCTGTGAAAAACATGTGGAAAATAGGAAGTTCCACATGAATAATCAGGGTGAAATCTTGAACTGTTCTTCCAATTGACTTTAATTCTCTCTGCTGAAAGTAAAGAACGATTACTGACAATCTCCCCAATTTCATTTGTCAAAACTCTGAGAATGAGTCAAGATTTTAATAAATTAAGTGTTGGAAAATCCCCAAGGATGTATAAAGTACCATGGAAATCCTCATTAATAAATTAAAGTACTTTTATTTACCGAAAGTCATTCTACTTTTGGGAATGTATACTCGGACTTATATTTATGTTACTATAATTATAATGCTTTCCTATATAATCAAGAATGATGCTATCAATTCAATAAAAATAAAAATCACATGGTAAAGATTTGTGCTACACTAACATTTTATTTATATGACATGGGGTCATCTCAGATGTAAGAAAAGCTTCTAAGAAGTATCTTCTGGTCTTTTAATAATTAAACAATTTAGATGAGACAATTAAACTAAATCCTATATCAAACCCTATAAAAAAGTGTTCTAGTGAGGTTGCCTTCTATACTGAGGGTCTCAAAAAAATTTTACACAAATGTCAAATGTTTTATTATGAGAAAGCCCCTTTTAGTATTCAAGTAGAACAGATTTAACAATAAAATGTTTGTCTTTTTGGCATTAGTCAAACTGTCAATACATGAAAGAGTTTCAATAATGCATTAATCTACTCTAAATTAATAGATATTCACATGTACATCTATAAGCATATGTGTGTCACTTGAGTCCTCCAGGGGACAGATGCTCGGATGTAGTTAGAGCTACAAAAAGCTGTTGAGGAGTAACAACTGTGAAAGATAAATTAGGAAAGGAACAGGATGAGTGGTAGGGGCCTCTAAACACAATACAGATCTGATTCTCAGCCAACTCTGTGGAGTGCTCTGGAGCAAAGATGGCTCATTAGAGGAGTTCCTAGGTAGGTAGAAATGGCCAGGCCCCAATAGCCCACTGCCCTATGAATGTTTAGTCATTGGCTAGGGGCTGCCCCGGAGAGCATGGCCTCAGCAGATCCTGAAGGTGCTAATTGTTGGGGGTTGTCAGCTAACTCTACTTCTCGCAGCTGAATAGTATGTTGTAGGAAGGGACACTGCGTGACATATGGTGACTGGCACACCTTCATAGCTGTTCCAATGTGAAATAAGTTTACATGCATATATTTATGAGTAAATATATCTATGTATGCAATATGTCATGTATGGTTAAATACAGAATGTTCATCTAATTCCTAGTAATATCTTAGATCCAATAGATCTTTAAAATTCATAGATTTTTCTCAATAATTTAAGAATTACATTTCAAGATAATTTTTTAAATGATTTTATCTTTAAAAAAATATTTATTTATGTATTTATTTTTGCCTGCATTGGGTCTTTGTTGTTGTGAGCAGGCTTTCCCTAGTTGTGGTGAGCAGGGGCTACTCTTAGTTGTGGTGCACATGCTTCTCATTGCAGTGGCTTCTCTTGTTGCAGAGCACGGGCTCTAGGCGTGCAGGCTTCAGTAGTTGTGGCACGCAGGCTCAGTAGTTGTGGCTCACAGGCTCTAGAGTGCAGGCTCATTAGTTGTGGTGCACGGGCTTAGTTGCTCCACAGCATGTGGGATCCTCCAGGAGCAGGGCTCATACCCATGTCCCCTGCATTGGCAGGCGGATTCCTAACCACTGCACCACTAGGGAAGTCTCTCAAGATAATTTTGAAAGATAAAAAAATTGCAACTATCAAGCTAAGGCTGTTTTATGGAAAGTTCAGACTGATTAGGTGGCTCTGCCTCTGGTTAACTATAAACACTATTGCCTTTGTAAGGTCACCAAGTAGATTCTGCACCAATGTATATTATTTTTGAATAGGAAAAAAACATCCTTAGTTGTGAGGGATTAATGAATTGGGATACATAATGCAAAGAACTTGATATTATCCAACCTTAGGAGATAGTGAACTCTCAGTTCCCAGTAACTGAGTAAAGACAGATTGCTATAAGAAGCAGTGCAACTTCTATCAATAATTATTCCTGATACTATATTTCCATTTTTAAGATTTCTTCACCTAGTGAAGTATGCCCAGTTATTGCCATGTTCTGTGTCAAGGCCTTTGCACCTGCTCTTCTTTCTGCATGTTCTGCCCTCAGATATTGATGACACAAACTTCCGTGCCTCACTGTAACCTCTGTTCCAATGTCATCTCTCCATCCAGTCTGAAACAGCAGCCCTTAATACTGTCTTCTTCTCTGCTTTTAAAAAAAAGAATAGTTATCCCTATGTGGCATTATTAAACAGCTATTTATTTATTTTTTTGTTTATCCCAATAAAATTGCATGCTCTGTAAGGGCAGAGATCTTGTCAGTATTGTATGCTCTTGTACCCCCAGCCTCTGTAATAGTTAGTGTAAGATATATATGGTAGGCAGTCAAAAAATATTCATTGAATGAATGAACAGATAGATGATGAATGGTTGAGGAAACTAATGAATATGTTGAGTGGTCTTTGCCCACCCTCCCCCACTCAAAAATATAATTGTGCCTGTGTAAAAGCAAGCGTTTACCCAGATCTGGCTTTATGGTATATTCCCAGTTCAGGAGAAACTTTGCCATCATGTGGGAAAATGGATTTTTTTTCCCCAGTAATATACCTACTTTAGCAAGATATGTTAGAGAAAAAAATGTTTCTTTAGCCTTGGTATGTAATTTTATGAAAGCAGCAATCTGTTTTAACCAGCCATTGCTTCAAATAATGACTAGTTAATTTTACAGAATTTTTTCCCTCTTCTTGTAAGCATCTGAGAGTCTTTCAAACAGTGTAATTCTCTGCAAGGTCAACAAGAGTCTCACAGTCTTCTGTCAACTTGCATAATCAGATTTTTTTTAATGTATTTATAAATAAACAGACTATTCCATTTATATCCACTAGGAAGAGAAGAAAGGACAGACAGATGTGGCCTTTGCCACTGACCTGCTGTCCTGTGCTTTATAGTCAGTCTGGTGATCAGGAAGCATCCCATCAATAAGGCTAAAATTAGTATTGATTTCAACTTGACATCTTTCTCTTTCTTCTGCCTCTGCAGTAGCAATATAGGAGATACTCTTTTCTCTATGTCATCATATCATGGCCCACTTGGGCTAGTTCTTACTTTATGATTGAATGATAGAAGTATACATCTATCAGTACAGAGTCACAGTCATACTCATGTAAACTGATGAAATGTTGGATATATTTGATCTCAACTTTGAGATTCCTGTCCTTTCCTTATTCATCCTAGTCTTAAAATAAGAACATTATTGAAAATTTACTGAGAACTGGGTTAATAGCTGGCACCTTGTTTTTATGTAAACAGTTTTCAGATAGACCAAAAATCATCTGGACTATTTTGTTGTTCCCTGCCTGCCTTTCTGATTATCCCTCTCTTAGTCATCCTTTCTCTTCTGGAGATTTTCCTTTTCTTGTCTTCTCCTTAGGCTACCTTGACCTCTGACCTTTCAGTGACTTAGGTTACATTCCCCAGGATTTAGCCCTTAGTCCCTTTAAGGACTATTTCAGTCTTAATTTCCAAAATTTGTCCTTATAGTTTAGACCCTTTCTCCTGACTGCTAACCATGTATGCCCCGTTGTCCCCTGGCAGACATCTCCACCAGGGTGTCCTGCAGGCGTTCAGAGTGGACTCATCGTTCCAGCCTCAACAACAGCAAAAACAGGTCTTTTCTTCACTTTGCCACTCAGCAGATGCGTACGTGGCAGATTCTGTGCAGTTTCTAGGGAATATATGATTGAATAGGGTGCTTCCTTTTCTGTTGAGGCCAATGCATATGATAATTTATTTTGATGTCATATGTAAGACGTTCTGGCGTCGGAAAAGGACATTTCACAGTGCAACCTGGCCATGGGTTAGAGAAGGCTATTCTGGACGAGGTGAGTCCTGGGCTCTTGGGATAATTTCCTTCCTGCTCTTGCTTCCCAGTTCTGAGTTGACCCACTCACCAGTCCCTCTTTCCTGGGACCACTGGAGTGATCTTTTTGACCTTGTTGCTTCACTGAAAAATAACCTTTGTTTCCCTGTGTCCTCTAGGGTGAAGTCAGAACCCAGCACAACATTGTAAGGCCCTTGTGATTTGATCTGACCTAGGGTCAGATATCTTAGCCATACTGTGTAATCTTTTGAATACCTTCATGCTCTTTTCCAAGCTTTTCATTCTGCCTGTTCAGCCCTTCAGAATGATCTAACGTCTCCTCTGTGACAAAGCTTTCCTTCAGTTCTCCCTATTCTCTCCAGCCTTCCCTGAGCCGGGCGCCTGCTCTCCCCGTTTGCTCTGTTTCCATAGCTATCCCTTCCCATAGACTGGGGCTACGGTGGGGCAGGGGCTGTGTCTTGGAGCTTCTGGCTTTAACAGAACCTGGGATAGATGTGTCTGAGCTTAACTCAGGGGTTCAGAGGTCTGTTAAGTCAACACAGTGGGGGCAGAGAACCTTTCCAAAGAGTTGAGGCTTGTAGATCCCCAGGTGACTGCAGTGTGAGGAGGGTGAGGAGAATGGAGAACAGAGCGGGTGTATATTAGGAGTGCTGCAAAGTCAGCTCTTCACACTGAACAGCTGAGACTTGGAGTGGGGCCTGAGGGTGATGTACCTTTAGAGCGGTTCTTTCAGTGTGTCCGTCACATCAGCATCCTGCTGAGGAGGGTCTCATTTAAAACTCACACTTCCCCTGGATTATTGCCATTTTATTGATGAAAAAAGGCTTATTTGGCTAAAATAGACCAGGTCAGTAAATAGTAGAACAGATATTCCAGATCTGTCTGGCTCCCAAATTCAGTACCTCTACATGTGTACATTTGGGGTTTCTTTCCTTCCCCTCCTTAGTAGGGCTGGCGGGTGGTGTGGGAAAGCTCTCTAGGCCTTTTTTTCTTCCCCAGAGACATCAGAATATACATAAGTTTGGTATTTCTTCTGGGGGTTTTTCCCCATAAGTAAATCTGGATAAGTAGGCTTGACGATGAATGGCTTGTGACCTGTATTTCTGGTTTATTTTATCTTATTATTATTTTTTTTTCCGGTATGCAGGCCTCTCACTGCTATGGCCTCTCCCGTTGTGGAGCACAGGCTCCGGACGCGCAGGCCCATGGGCCCAGCCGCTCTGCAGCATGTGGGATCCTCCCAGACCGGGGTACGAACCTGTGTCCCCTGCATCGACAGGCGGACTCCCAGCCACTGCGCCACCAGGGAAGCCCCTCTCGTTCATTTTAGCAGGAAGAGTATTTAGGCTTTATTACATAGGCTGCATTCCCAGATGACCTTGGGCAAGATGGCTAACCTCTCCAAGGCAGTCTCCTCTGTGAAAAGGAGATACATAAAGTGAGAAGCTAAGCAAAATACCTACCCTTCAACGACGCTGTGTAGTGTTCTTTGCCTTGAGAGAAGGAGGACTTCTGCTTAGTTCTAAGTCCTATGAGTGCCCTCCTTGCCTCTGGATGGCATTATTGCAAAAATAGACCTGGAGCTCAGGTGGCCTTTGAGGGTACTTTTACTCCCTTTTCAGTAAGGGTGTGGCTTTTTAAATTGCAGATATCATTCCAGAGGAAGAGATAAGTTAAAACTTAGTGTTAACTACCTACTTATATTACTTGCTAAGATCTTGAGCTTGTTTTATATTGGTATAAACTGGTGAAGTTGGTGATGTTCTCTCTGTCTACTGGATGGAGAGATTCTGAGCTGACTTGCCTAAGCTAGTGCTGTGTCTAGAAAGCCTTAGATTGAAATCTGGTCTCCTCATTTTGAATTCTGTTTGCCGTCATGGGGATTAGGTGAAAAGGGTCCAGAGCTAGAATGGGGCACATATGTGGAAGATAGAGACCTGGATGGGAGAGGAAGCCAGATGCCAAGTCAGACTTCACTCATTTGCTAACTTTATTAAAAACCTGCTCTCACTCAATCATTTCATAGGTGGTCTTTGTAGGTTTCTGGCCCTGGTTCAGACTATTCCATAAAAATCAGAGATGCTTGGTTTTATCAGTAGTTCCAAAAGTCTTTTTTTTTTTGCGGTACACGGGCCTCTCACTGTTGCGGCCTCTCCCGCTGCGGAGCACAGGCTCCGGACGCACAGGCCCAGCGGCCATGGCTCACGGGCCCAGCCGCTTTGCGGCACGTGGGATCCCCCTGGACTGGGGCACGAACCCGCGTCTCCTGCATCGGCAGGCGGACTCCCAACCTCTGTGCCACCAGGGAAGCCCCCAAAAATCATTTTGATGGCATTTTTGACTGCAGTACAGGGAACTAACCCTATTGGGCCTGGGTTGACCCTCTGTAAAATTCATCAGTTCACACAGGGTCTGGTGTTATTCACTGGTTGGAGCCATTGCTGTCACTGGCATTTGGCTTTAAGGTATCTCCTTGCTCAAGTTCAAGTTCCTTTCGTGTTTAAACAGCACAAGTTTAAAAAAGACAGTGGGTTACTACACTTGTAAGTACTGAAAGGGTCTTAGGCAAATGCAGGCAGTCTAGCCTTTAATATGGTATTGGAGAATTTCCCCCCCAAAAGGAAAGAAACAAAAGGAAAGGTTTTTGTTTTGTTTTGTTTTGTTTTGTTTTTTTGTGAAAACGCTTTGTCTGTTAAGAAAAGATAGGTTTTTAGTGAGGGTTGAAGTCTGAAGCATTTTTAGTCTGGAAACCCTCGTGTGTGTTTGTGTGTGTGTGTGTGTGTGTGTGTGTGTGTGTGTGTGTGTGTGTGTGTGTGTGTTTGGCTGGCTGTGGTGTTATGAGTTCTGATTTCTGCAATTAAAATCCTTCTGTGGAAGGTGTGGTCATTTAAAAATACAAATGTATATTGTGATTCTGCAGCCTTTCCTATTGCCCAACATTTATTGAAAACAGAAAACAGCCAAGCATTCCATTTATTAGAGGTTACTGATAGGGACAGGTGATACAAAGATGAATCACATAATCTCTCAAGGAGTTTCTAGCCTAATAGAATTGTATTGTTAGACAGCTTGAAGCATGTAATCCCAGGTAATCAGATTGAGGCACAGTGCCATCTCTTTAGGAGTTAATAGGCTCCATATCTGGCTTTTCTTTTTTGTCTAACAAAGTCTTTTTCTGTCATATGTGGTGATCCTTACTCTCTTAAATCATTAAGTTGCTTGGCAAGATTCTTGGATCTGGAGAGACTGGGTGTAGGGCCATATAAGAAAAATGCATTCATTTGATATCGTATTCAGGGGTGTAAGGTCAGGTAGGAACTTTTACCTAGAAAAAAATGTAAGGCAGATTCCTAATTTGTCATAAAATGGATCCCTTATTCGCCTAGAGTTTTGGAAAGCTGTGATTTTAGGCACCATGGACCAATAGGATTTTCTTTCTCCTTTGAGCACAGGTTTTGTAGCTTTTGTTATTTTGTCAGAACATTTTTTGGCCTGTGTGTACTAGAGAAGTTACCAAATTTTGGTGAGAACATATCTTCCTGATAAAGTTGAGATCTGTATGCTTAAGAAGAAATTTGATTATTTATGCTTGGTTCTGTGTCTCTCCCCTTTTCTATCACTCTTCATTCCTTCCATTGATAAAGCTAAATATATAGAAACAAACATTGACAGCCACACAAATACTTAGGTTAAGTGCTTTTAAACCGATAGTACAGTATGAAAGAAACTTCTTGGCAATTTTCTGTTTTACAGAATTAATTAGAACTGACCTGTGGGGGATTTATATCCAACCACCTTTCAGAATCCCTTTTCCTCCTCTTGCCCACACTCCTAGCACAAAGTGTGGAACACAGTAGATTCTTAATAAATGCTTGTTGAATGTTGCATTCTGCATCTTCCTGAAATAACAGAACTGTCAATAATTATTTGACAATAAAATGTTTTAAAAACTTATTTGGAAATTAAGATGTAAGAGATTAATGCACCAAAAGCAAATCTTATCTCTTAATTGCTTAAAATTGATTACTTCAAGTAATCTTTAATTGAAACTTCTGAAGGCTGGAATTTTACTTACTTACTTATTTATTTATTTATTTATTTGCGGTACGTGGGCCTCTCACTGCTGTGGCCTCTCCCATTGCGGAGCACAGGCTCCGGACGCGCAGGCTCAGCGGCCGTGGCACACGGGCCTAGCCGCTCTGCGGCATGTGGGATCTTCCCGGACCGGGGCACGAACCCATGTCCCCTGCATCAGCAGGCAGACTCTCAACCACCGCACCACCAGGGAAGCCCTGGAATTTTAAAATTATACCCTTTGTTCAGACCAGCCTCTGAGAACAAGAACAATTAAGGCAATTACGATAGCATTAAGTTTTTGATGAAAAGTTGGCATTTTCTGTATATTAAGATTAGATGTTAGCTACTGAAGTTTCTGGGGGTAGGACTTAACTAAAGCTTCCAACATTAATAATACAAAGCTGTTATGAATTTGCAATAAAATTTTCTTGGACATTTTTTTTCACTGAGGTGAAAGAGTCCATGTAGTCATGCCTCAAAGCCAGTTTACTCACCTACTACTTCCTTAATAATCCATTGGTAGTTGTGAAGCAGTTTAACATTTAAGTTTAATTTTTTTCACTAGTTTTCTGATTTATAAATACTAATTTCTTGGACAATTTGAAAATTTCCAAAAAGTAAAAAATTCAATATCTTGTTTTCCCACTATATAGAGCTAACTGCAGTTAAATGTTTGGTGCATTCTCTTCCAGTCTTTTTTTTCAATGTATAAATATTAAAATTATTTCACAGTTGAGATCATGCTGCATATATGGTACTGTATCTTGCTTTTTTCAATTTTTAACATTGTGAGCAGTTTTCCCATGGCATTAAAACTGTCTGAAAAATTGAAAGCATTTTGGTTCTTGGTGTGACACATGTATCTTTGTAATTGGTTTGATTTAGTGTGCTTTACTTCAATAAAAATTCAGTATCACAATTAAAAAAAATAGATGGCCTCCTTTTTTTTTTTTTAGGAAATAACAGTTTATTTTTAATTTTTATTTTATACAGTATTGGATTATAGTAGATTAACAATGTTGTGTTAGTTTCAGGTGTATAGCAAAGTGATTCACTTATATATTTATCTATTCTTTTTCAAAATTTTTTCCCATTTAGGTTATTACAGAATATTGAGCAGAGTTCCCTGTGCTATATAGTAGGTCCTTGCTGGTTATCTGTTTTAAATATAGCAGTGTGTACATGTCAATCCCAAACTCCCAGTCTATCCTTCCTCCCCACCCTTCCCCCTGGTAACCATAAGTTCGTTCTGTAAGTCTGTGAGTCTGTTTCTGTTTTGTAAATGAGTTTGTTTGTATCTTTTTTTTTTGATTCCACATATATGTGATATCACATAATATTTGTCTTTCTGTCTGACTTACTTCACTTAATATGATAATCTCTAGGTCCATCCATGTTTCATTCTTTTTAATGGATGAGTAATATTCCATTGTATATATGTACCACATCTTCTTTATCCATTCCTCTGTCAATGACCATTTAGGTTGCTTCCATGTCTTGGTGGTTGCAAACAGTGATGCAGTGAACATTGGGGTGCATGTATCCTTTTGAACCATGTTTTTCTCCAGATATATGCCCAGGACTTGGATTGCTGGATCATATGGTAGCTCTGTTTTTAGTATTTTAAGGAACATCTGTACTGTTCTCCATAGTGGCTGTACCAATTTACATTTCCACCAACAGTGTAGGAGGGCTTCCTTTTCCTCACACCCCTCCAGCATTAATTGTTTCTAGATTTTTTGATGATGGCCATTCTGACTGGTGTGAGGTGATATCTCATTGTAGTTTTAATTTGCTTTTCTCTAATAATTAGTGATGTTGAGCATCTTTTCATGTGCTTCTTGGCCATCTGTATGTCTTCTTTGGAGAAATGTTTATTCAAGTCTCCTGCCCATTTTTTGTTTTTTTTGATATTGAGCTACATGAGCTGTTTGTAAATTTTGGAGATTAATCTCTTATCAGTCACATCATTTGTAAATATTTTAAACAGCCTCTTATATTAATGTGAAATCTTAAGGTGATAACATGAGCAAAGAAGTACTAAGAAGTTATTAATATGTAGTATTATAAAGATATTTTAAATACTTATAAATTTTATTTATTCCAAAAATATTACATCTTTAGAAAAAGTGCCTTTTTATTGGTTATTGGAAAGTAGCTTATAGAAAAGACTTAAATGTTTAAGAAGGAATAACTTGGTATAATATTTAGTAAAATACTGTATTTTCCTAAGTGTATATTATATATTGTATCCAGTTTTGTTTATGAACATTTTTTAAAGGTGATAAGTATAAATTTTTTCACAGTATTTATATTTTCCACAATTTGCCTAAAATGTAATATTAGAACATAAATCAGTGATGCAACCAAAGTTTTATTCTATATTTAAGTGAAAAGTTGTTACCTGTAGGAAGGTTTTTAGCCCTATCATATAAATTATATTGTACTTAATTCAAATATATACAGCAACTACATAAATATATTTCACTGTTAAAATTACATTTCTTTATTTCTGAAATCTTATTTTGAATCTGAGGTTAAAAAAATAAAATTGGAAAGCAGCTACTGCCAGAAATTGTTTTTAATTTGTTTTAATGGAAGACTGCTTTTAATTTGCCTGAACTTAAGAAATATTTATTGAGCATTTGCTATGTGTGTAGAAGTCAGTGACAGGTGGAGTAGGAATCACTGAAGAAAGAAAAACATAGTTCCTGTCTAAATAACTGAACATATTAATATAAAAGAGTGTATTAAAAATACAGGAACACAGTGCTTTGGACGTTCTGAAGAGCTTAGAGAACACTTCCGTTCTGAGGGGCCGTTCAAAAGACTTCTGAAAGAGGGCACATCTGATATGAGCCAATTTGAAATCTTGGTATGATTTTAAATACAGTGTAGTTGAAGAGACTTAGTTTACAACACTAAAGTTCTGTATCACATTTCCAGAGTGATCCTTTTTTACTAGAAGAGTGAAAAATGATCAAGTTGTGTCTAAATGCAATGAGAATCTTAGCTGCTGTGCTAAGATTTAACTTTGTTTTTTAGGCTATGATAGTCTGATTTGTCAAGTAGAATACCAATTAGGTATATTATAATCTGATATTTTCAAACAACAAGGAATCGTTTCCGTGTTGTGACAATCCTAAAAAGATACTAAAACAGGAAAGCAAATTCTTAAAACAGGTGGTTACCAAATCCATCAGGTCAAGAAGAAGCCATTTCTTAATCAGAGATAGTATGTAAGTAGTGATTTGTGCTAATTATCATGTGAAAGTTAGAGTTAAGCCACAGAATTAGAATTGAGTACCTGTGTTATTGTTCTGATTGTGTGTGATTATTGAGAGTACATTGTTAGGGCAATTAGGAATTTGCTGTTGTCAAAACAGAATTTGTTATTAAATGCAAGGAATATTATACTTTTTTTGAAGCTGATAATGGATTACACTTATTGTACTTCAAGATTCCTGCAGAAAGAGAGAAAGAGGGAGGAGGAAGAGGGAGGGAGGAGGGATAGAAAATAAAGGAAGGAGAGAAGGAGGGAACTTATGTCTAATGTGTTAACTCTCCCAGTTACTTGATTAATTTTATAGCCTTCCCTCCCACTTTGCATTTCTTTCTGTTCTAATCCCTCCCACATCCACCCCTTTCTTTACCATTCTCAGTGCCATCAGAGCCCTGGGCTCGACTGTTCTTTCTTCTCAGTACTGACTGGCATGAGACCTCTACCAAAGTAGAATTAGAAAAAGTCCTGAATTTCAGCCTCCTCTGACCAAATCTCATTGACTTCCTTTTCTTCCTGTCTGTGCGTGTACTCTGTTTGGGTCTTGACCATCTCCCCTCTTTCCCTTTTACAATTTCTAAAGGTTTTACTTTTTTAATGTTTGGGAGTAATATTCATACCATTTTTCTGGAAGTGCTATAATTCAATAAAAAGTTGAGTCAGTTTTGACTTTTGTGAGGAGTAAAGAAATAGAGGAGAGCATAAGGTAGTGTTTTGAGTGCCTTTCTAGATTCATTCTGACAATTTTTCAAGAGTGCTCTCTGTTTCCTCCCGGACACCTCTGCCATCATTCTTCTCTTGAAGGATTGAGAAAACAGATATTATTTCTCAGTGCAGGGATGGTTACCAATGGAAAAGTTAGTGGCTGAATAAAAGTTTGAAACACACCAGTTATATATTACTGGGCCTTTTCTACTTTTTCCCCTTAAAAGGGATGCTCTTGTTTTGTTTTGTTTTCCCTATAGGAAAAATAAAGAGTTAACTGTTTTACAATTTGGTGTGAATTTTGGCAAGAACTAGAGTCCAAGTAAATAATTTGAGGTTAAAGTAAAAGCTGCGCTCTCTGACAGAGCCCCTTGAGTTTATTCCTTACACATGGAAACACCTTCATACGCATACCAGTGACTAAGTCTCATCTTTCCCCTCACCGTGAGCATAGTGCATGAGCATGGATGAAACACAATGGAAAGATTAAATATATGACAACTATTGACAGTTATGAAGAAATGTATGTCAAATTGCAAGCTCAGTATATCAAAAGGTATATGTCTGAACAAAATTCTGATATTTTCATTCATGGATATCAAGAGGCTAAAGTCAAGCTGTCAAAAGTTTGTGACATTTTTCCAAAGCTTCTTGTGTTTAAGACCTCTATCGCACTCTGGGAATTGTACCAGCAGTTATTGAGTTTTTAGGGCAGGAGAATATTTCTGAAGGTTTTAACTATTCTGAGTATTTACAAATCCTGTTAGCTTTCTCAGTAAAATGGTATTCAGTAGCCTGTTATATATCTGAAACTGATATTCTTGTAAAAATGTTTAAGTGCTTGGTTTTTATATAGAGCTAGGCAATCCAAGAGAATAAAAGTAGACCATAGTACTCTACTGAATCAATTAGAGGGGAGATGCAAGAATTTTCTGTTCTAACACCAGAACTCTAGTTAAATTGGAGTTGGTCAGATCTCTTTGGGATGCTAAAAAATATAAATTTGAAAAAAAAATTTGAATAAAATGAGGCTTAGTCGCATTTATTTTTAGATAATTTTATTAATTTTGCAACAAAAATATATTATGACAAGTGATTATTACCACTAACTGTAATAAGTGCGCATTAAAAGCCCTGTTTTCTAGTGTATATCTGTCATAGTCCTCATCCCAGTTTTAGCATATGCTGAAAATTCTTTTAGGTTCACTTGACTAATTTTTTTTCCTTGGGAAAGACACATGAAGGCCAATGATGGCCATATTAGAAGAGCACATGTTTGTGAATTGATGACTGAGATAATGATGCTAATGTATTTCTTTGGATACTTTAGAACTTAGGTTCTCCAAAGGACAATGTACCTATTCTTGGAGACAAAAAGAACAAAATAAAAACTGTGTCCTTAAAGGATGTTTAAAACTTGCCAGGCAGAATATGAGCAAATGTCTCATGACTGTTCAGTGGGCTTACTGTTTCTTAGATGGACATATTGTCTGTTTCACACAAACACTCCCACCCAACCACCCAAGTGACTATTGATAGAACATGGAGTTTAATAATGTAATTTGTTTCCAAGCAGAGATAACTTCGCTTGAGCCTTCAAAGTTCTATTCATAATTTTTCTTTTGTTTGTAATTTTCTGTATCTCAAGCCTTATGAGATTTTTGTCTGATTTTTCTCTGTATAATAATTGTGTGCCTAATAATTTTTTCTTTTCTAAATTAGAAGCATTTATTTAAATAGAAACTAGGGTATTATGACAAATAAAAAAAAAACATTTGGGTCTCAGAATTTTCCAGAGCTTTTTTTTTTTTTTTTTTTGCTGTACGCATGCCTCTCACTGTTGTGGCCTCTCCCATTGTGGAGCACAGGCTCAGTGGCCATGGCTCACGAGCCTAGCCGCTCCGCGGCATGTGGGATCTTCCCAGACCAGGGCACGAACCCATGTCCCCTGCATTGGCAGGCAGACTCTCAACCACTGCGCCACCAGGGAAGCCCTCCAGAGCTATTTTAAAACCACCATTTTATCGCCTTCTAAAAGAACCCATTAGATGAAAATTTGACAATATATGTTCAAGAATATTAAGGAAATGACTACCTTTATTTTCCTAACAACTCTCTCCCTTTTATTCTTCTCATTTATATGTGCTTTCCCCTTTATTCTGAGTACAAATTATCTAGCCATTCATAAAAATGTTTGGGTAAATACCTATATATGTGATTTCACATTAAGTCAGCAGTATATGTTTGTTACACTCCCCAGTAGACTACTTAAAAGGAAGCACAAAAATGGTTTTAGTAGTCTATAAAATGATCAAATAAAAATCTCTGTATTAGTTAAAACCAAACCAGATCTTATTCCAAAACAAATTACAGAGTTCTTTATACTTAGTATGTGGGTTAAATTCCATACTAAAATATTCCAGATATTTTATGTTTTATTTCCCCTCTCAAAGAGTTATTTGAGGAGAGACAATTATCTAAAATGCACTTATAACACCAGTCAATCTCTTTGTGCTAAACTAAGTGGTGTAGACAAAGGATACACACACACACAGACACACAGACATACACACGAGTCAGACCTCTGTATCCATGGGTTCTGCATCCACAGATTCAATCAATTGGATCAAAAATATTTGAAAAAAGTAAAATTCTAGAGTTTCAAAAAGCAGAACTTGAATTTGCTTCACACTGGCAACTGTTTACATAGCACTTACATTGCATTAGGTGTTGTAAGTAATCAAGGTGATGTAAAATTTATGGGATGATGTGCATATATTAAATGCAAATACCATGCCATTTTATATAAAGAACTTGAACATCCACTGATCTTGATATCTGTGGGAGGGGTCCTGGAACCAATCCCTAGCAGATATTGAGGGATGGCTGTATATATGTATATGTGTGTGCATGTGTGTGTGTATATCAACAATATATAGAATTATTTACAATTTATAATTTATACCTTATGGCCAAAAATATATTCATAAACTATTCCAAAAGTTCTTAATGTAGATTTTTTTTCCAGTCTCATCATCAGAAATATCTAAATGGAATAAAATCTATTTGCTTTCACATTGAGGCCATTGTGGGAGTTGTTAATGATACTGCTGGTTTCAGCAAGTATGTTCTTCAAGTCTCCTGGGAGAACTTCATTTTCATATTTTCACTCAGTTATGTCAGAGTTTTGTATGCTTTGAGACCAAGGAGATTTTTTTTTTTTGGAAGGTTTCATTATGGGGTCATCATAGCACTTTGATTAGTTTTCTTTAGTCTAGCATAAAATTGTTGAAAATAAACATAAAGAATTGTTGATGTTTTTAATTATGTTTAAGAATATCGACAAAGTTGGCATCACTCTTATTATTTTTGGTAATTTATGGCTAGTAAGCTTAACTGTTTAAACACCTCATTTTAATTTTAAACGTGTGTATTTAAGAAATTACTTGACCGGTAATAAATGAGCCATTGGTTATAGTTAATAATGTCTATGTATTAGGATGTCATAGCAGATCACAAAAGATAGTACATACTGTCACATCCAGGATGATAGATTTTATAAAACTGTGTTGCATAAAGATGAGCCCTTTTGTGCTACCTTGCAAGGTTGCTATAGTTACAGAGTGTTGATTTATGGGAATTTAACTTTTGGTAGTAATATTCGTTACTGAGCCCAGTCTCATTTTATGTTTTTCTTAAATCTCCTCTTTGAAAATAACCTTTGTAACAGGTTCTGAATATTTTTTTATGATATTTCTCCTTCTTTTTTCCAATAAATTATTTTAAATAAAGCAGAGAACAAAAACATTGGGCATATGTTTTCCTTCCAGATACTTAATATTAGACAGACTTTTTGCTCCCGAACCAATTGTTGTTTTTCACTTTATAGAAAAAAACCTAGTATTAGTATTATATATATATTTTTTAAAAAAAGCAATATGTTCTCAGCTGGTAAACTCCATTTAATGGATACTATTAAAATCCATGGATTTCTGTTATTCGATTTAGTTTAAGTCAGGATTGTAAGTATCTGTGAACAATGGGTTTCAGACTGTCATAGAGTTTCAAGTTTCCATGAGCTATTGCTACATTTTCATTGAAAGATAATGTGATTGTGAAATACATAGTTCAGATTCACCTCCTACAAGGCTACAGTGCCAAATATTGGAGCTCCAAGGAATGAATACATATTCTCCAGCAATATGCCTAGTTCCTACTCTCCGTGTAAAAGGAAATAGGAAAGGTACTCCCCACATTCAAGGTATTTGTAGTTCTTTGGGGAAAGAAGAGCAAACTTCTGTCTTTTCTGGATACCTAACTGAACGGTGCTAGTAACCATATCAGAATATTCATATATTTTACATAGTATTATAACTTCATGTTGTTACCTACAGCACAGTAAATTCCTCACTGGTAGGATTATGTTTTTCTCATCTTCATATCTTTTTCTTATGTCTGGCTAGGTCCCTTATATTTAGAAGTGTTCAAAAGAACTTCAACAAATAATGCAAAAACCAATGAACCTTATAAGAGATTGAGTGTCTACACACAACAAAATATTATAGTTACGATTGATAATAGCTAACATATGTTGAGGGAAATACTCTATCTGCATAGATACTTTCAATAATTATGATATCAAATGTGATAAAAAGTAAAATAAATAAGTGGCATAAGCAAAATGGAATAGGCAGCTTCAAGCTTTCATCACTCCACAATAACATCAAAATGAGAATAAACTGTCAGAACCAAATTTTTCAGAACTCTGGAAAAGTCAGATGTTTACAGCAACCAAGTGAATGCTGAATTACAACATAAGAACATCAATCAATGTAATATACCATGTTAATAGAACCAAGGAATAAAACAAAACAAAACAAAGCATGGTCATCTTGATGCAGAAAATGCTTTTGACAAAACCCAACATTTTTTCATGACAAAAACATACCAAAAAAAATATATGAAAAGAAGGGAACTTCAACATGATAAGAGGCATTTACAAAAATATCACCCTACAATTATACTCAATGGTGAAAAACTAAAATTTTTGCACCTAACATCAGGAAAAGACAGGATGCCCGTTTTCACTACGATATTCATCACTGCACCAGAGAAATCAGACAGGAAAAAGAAAGGAAATCCAAATTGGAAAGAGAAAGTAAAATTATCTCTCTATATATATGACATATATATATGCATGTATATATATGTATGTATGTATATATATGTGTGTGTGTGTGTGTGTATACATATAATCCCAAAGAATCCACAAGAAAGCTGCTAAAGCTAATAAATGAATTCACCGAAGTTGCAGGGTACAAGTTCAACACACAAAAATCAGTTTTGTTTCTATACACCTGCAATGAACAATCCAAAAATGAAATTACAAAAGCTATTTACAATAGCATCTAAAAAAATAGAAATAAATTTAACCAAGGAGGTGAAAGACTTGTACATTGAAAACAACAGAACATTGCTGAAAGAAATTAAAGACCTAACTAATTGGAAAGGTGTCTTGTATTCTTGGGTAGGAAGACTTAATCTCACAGATTTAACGGAATCTTTACCAAAATTCCAGTAGCCTTTTTTTTTTGGCAGAAATGGAAAAGCCTATCCTCAAATTCCTATGGAATTTTATGAGACCATGAATGGCCAAAATAATCTTGGAAGAGAAGAACAAAATCAAGAAAACTCATGCATTTCAATTAAAAAACTTATTACAAAGCTACAATAATTAAAGCAATGTGGTACTGGCATAAGTGTGTACATATGTGTGGTACTGGCATAAGGATATACATATAAACTGATGAAATAGAATTGAAAATCTAGAAATAAACCTATACATTTCTGGTCAGTTGATTTTTGATAAGCATGCTGGGATCATTTGATGGGGAAAGAATAATTTCCTTGACAAATGGTGCTAAGACAATTGAATTTCCACATGCAAAAGAATGAAGTTAAATCCCTTTCTTACACTGTATACAAAAATTAATCCAAGATAAATCAATGACCTAAATATAAGAACTTAAAAACATAAACTTTTAGAAGAAAATATAGGGGTAAATTTTTATGACCTTGGAAAAGCACAAGCAACAGAAGAAAAAATAGGTAAATTGGACTTTATCAATATTAAAACTTTTGTGCATCACAGGACCTTATCAAGAAATTGACAGTAGTGGTTGCCAGAGTCTGGAATGGGGATGGGTACAATGGGTGAAGTTGATCAAAAGGTACAAACTTCCAGTTATAAGATAAATAAGTTCTGGGGATGTATGTACAACATGGGGACTATCAAGACTATCATATATTTGAAAGTTGCTAAGAGAGTAGATTTTAAAAGTTCTTATCACACAAACCCAAAATTTTAACTAGGTGAGGTGATGTGTGCTAACCAAACTTGTAGTAATCATTTTGCAGTATATACATATATCAAATCATTATGTTGTACACCTGAAACTAATACAATGCTATATGTCGGTTATCCATCAATAAAACAAAAAAAAGTGAAAAGACAACCTACAGGATGATAGAAAACATTTGCAAATCATGTATCTAAGAGTTTAATATACAGAATATATAAGGAACTCATAAAATAAAAAACAAAAACCCAATGTGGGTTTGACTAAACATTTCTCAGTAGAATATATAATACAAATGGCCAATAAGCTCATAAAAAGTCCCATATCATTAGTGATTAGGGAAATGCAAATCAAAACCACAATGATATACCATTTCACATCTACTAGGATGACTATAGTCCAAAAAATGGAAAATAACAAATTTTGTAAAAGACATTGTGAAATTGGAACTCTTGTACATTTCTGGTGGGAATGTAAAATGGCACAGTTGCTGCAGAAAACAGTTTGCTAGTGGTGGAACAATTTGATGAAAACTCTATGAATCCACTTATATGAGTTACCTAGAATGGGCAAATTCATTGAAATAATGTAAATTAGAAATTATCAGGGACTCAGGTGGTTGGGGGTAATGTGAATTTATTGTTAATGGTTGCAGAGTTTGGGTAATAAAAAATGTTTTGGAAATAGATAGTTGCATGACATTGTGAATATGATTAATGCCATTGAATTATACACTTAGTTAAAACGGCAAATTTTTAAGTATGCATTTTACCACAAAATTTTTTTTAATTGAAGTATATTGGCTTTACAATATGGTGTTAGTTTCAGGTGTATGGCAAAGTGATTTGATTATACATATATATGCATTTATCTATATTCTTTTTCTTCCATTATTTTCCATTATAGTTTATTATAAGATATTGAATATAGTTTCCTGTGCTATATAGTAAATTCTTGTTGTTTATTTTATATATGGTAGTGTGAATCTTTTAACCCCACACTTTTTCCGCCCCGCCCCCTTCCCCTTTGGTAACCACAAGTTTGTTTTCTATGTCTGTGAGTCTGTTTCTGTTTTGTAAATAAATTCATTTGTGCTGTATTTTAGATTTCACATATAAGTGATATCATATAATATTTGTCTTTCTCTGACATACTTCACTTAGTATGATAATCTCTAGGTCCATCCATGTTGCTGCAAACATTGGCATTATTTAATTCTTTTTTATGGCTAAGATGCCACCACATCTTCTTTATTCATTCATCTGTTGATGGACATTTAGTTTTCTTCCATGTCTTGGCTATTGTAAAATAGCACTGCTGTGAACATTGGGATGCATGTATATTTCCGAATTAGAGTTTTTGTCTTTTCTGGGTATATACCCAGAAGTGGGATTGCTGGATCATACAGTAACTATATTTTTAGCTTTTTAAGGAACCTCTGTATTATTCTCCATAGTGGGTGCACCAATTTGCATTCCCACCAACAGTGTAGGAGGGTTCCTTTTTCTCCACACCCTCTCCAGCATTTATTATTTGTAGACTTTCTGATGATGGCCATTCTGACCAGTGTGAAATGATATCTCATTGTAATAGTTTGATTTGCATTTCTCTAATAATTAGCAATATTGAGCATCTTTTCACATGCCTTTTGGCCATCTGTATATCTTCTTTGGACCTAAAATGTCTGTTTAGGTCTTTGCCCATGTTTGGATTGGGTTATTTGTGTTTTTGATATTGAGTTGTATGAGCTGTTCATGTATTTTGGAAATTAAGCCCTCATTGATCACATGGTTAACAAATATTTTCTTGCATCCCATAGGCTGTCTTGTCATTTTGTTGATGGTTTCCTTTCCTGTGCAAAAGCTTGTAAGTTTGATTAGGTCTTATTTATTTATTTTTGCTTTTATTCCTATTGCCTTGGGAGACTGACCTAGGAAAACATTGCTATGCTTTATCTCAGAGAATGTTTTGCCTGTGTTCTCTTCTAAGAGTTTTATGATGTCATGGCTTATATTTAAGCCTTTAAGCCATTTTGAATTTATTTTTGTGTGTGGTGTGAGGGAGTGTTCTAACTTCATTGATTTACATGTGGCTTTCCAGCTTTGGTAACACCACTTGCTGAAGACACTGTCTTTTCTCCATTGTTTATTCTTGACTCTTTGTTGAAGATTAATTAATCAACCGTAGGTGGGTGGGTTTATTTCTGGGCTCTCTAATCTGTTGCATTGATCCATATGTCTGTTTTGGTGCCAACACCATGCTGTTTGATTACTATAGCTTTGTAGTAGTGTCACTATAGCTTTGTGGTAGTGTCTGAAGCCTGGAAGGGTTATGTTCTTTTTCCTTAGGAAGCTTTGTTCTTTTTCCTCAGGATTGCTTTGGCAGTTCTGGGTCATTTGTGGTTCCATATAAATTTTAGGATTATTTATTCTAGTTCTGTGCAAATTGTCATGTGTAGTTGGTTAGGGATCACATTAAATCTGTAGATTGCTTTAGGTAGTATGACCATCTTAACTATAGTAATTCTTCCAATCCAAGAGCATGAGATAGCTTTCCATTTTCTTGAATCATCTTTGATTTCCTTTATCAGTGTTTTATAGTTCTCAGCATATATGTCTTTCACCTCCTTGGTTAGGTTTTTTTCTAGGAATTTTATTTTTTGATGTGATTTTAAAAGGAATTAGTTTTTTACTTTCTCTTTCTGACATTTTATTGTTAGTGTAAAGAAATGCAACAGATTTCTGTACATTAATGATGTATCCTGCTACCTTGCTGAATTCATTTATCAGTTCTAATAGTTTTTATGTGGAGTCTTTAGGATTTTCCATATAAATTATCATATCATCTGCATATAATGACAATTTCACCTCTTACATTCCAATTTGGATACCTTTTATTTCTTTTGCTTTTCTGATTGCTGTGGCTAGGACTTAACTTTTGGCTTATTTTCTCTTGTTAAATTACATGGATAGATAGATAGATATGGACTTCTTTTAAATGTATGTAAGCAACAGTCTTGCAATTTTTCTTAAGTCTCAATAAGATACATAGTAAAAGGTAGTATACCTGAGATCCATATTTTCATGAGGGAAATCTTTCCTGGATTTCCCAGAGAACATATGTTTTCCCCCTAATCCTCAATTACACACACACACACAAAATCACATAGGGAATCACAACAACCAGAAAAAGTATTATCATTCTCCTTTGAGACTTAGAGATTAGCAATCAACATAGAGATGTTACTGGCACGAAGGAATTCACTGATATCACGTTGAAAGCAAGATCAGGAAATGCTGACACATGGGGTACAAGGTTAAGGTTGACTTGTGAGGAACTGGACATGAGCACATGGAGAGTGGCCAATTCATAATCAGTCTGTCTTGTTTATAAATATTACCATGGTATGAATGTATGTTCATGGCCCCGTCTGTTGCTGGCAGTGAGTCATGCTTACAAATAAAATAAATGTTAGCACGTTTGTACAAGTAGTATACTTTTTACAAATCCTATGAATCATATTCTAAGAAAGAACAAGTTTTAGAAGCAAAATATATCCTTAAGTTGACAATTTTTACAATTGATTCTGTGCAGTGGTGTTAACTTTGCTGGGAGAACCAAATTTTATGTAATTTGAATAATACTCAATAATGTTCACCAGTGTTTTCCAGTGTTTGAATGTTTGCTGCAGTTGTTTGTAAATACTTTAACAAACAAAATGCAAAACAAAAGAAGATATGAATGTTGTTGTGGACTATGTAAACATGAAATCTGAAAATAATTTAAAACTCTAATTAGCAAAAGTAGTATAAATTTCAATGGCAAAACAAAACTCTGGGCAAGCCTATAAAATACTGTATTCTAAGAGGAAATTAAGTTATATGAAGCAGTGTATAACCTCATGTCCAACTTCAAGATTATTTTGGATTCCCTCTTAATAATTAGACTAACATCAATGAAAGATGAAAATATTCTTTGTGTGACATATTTGTCACAAAACAGATCGGTGCTATAAGATAGAGTAGCGAAGTTTGTGTGCTTTAAAATTTCTTTTTAAGAATGATGACTTTAAAATATTAATAGCTGTTATATTAAATTACAATTTAAAAATAATTTTATGGGCATTCATTTTGTATTAATGTTCCTTTTAAAGTTTTATATATCTATATCAGGTAAATATATTTTTATGTTATTGAAATATATAAACCCTTCATAATATATTTTTTTCATAACAATGAAAGAACCTGTGCATTTACTTGTATGTTTTTTATAGAAAATCTCTGAAAATTTTGTATAATCCTATCACAGAAATATGATTTACTGGTTATGATTATGATCACATTATTATTTAAAAATAAAATTTTACTAAAAATACAGAAAAACTTATGATTGCAGGGATTCCCATGAAGTCCTGTGAATTCCAATCTCTTGTTCCAAAATCTCAAAGACTGTTATTTGTCAGGAATTTAGAACACTATTCAAGGTGACAATAAAAATGTTGTGGTATATATGGGATTTTCTTTAACTTCATGGGCTTAATCCCCATGTGTAAGACCTAGTACCTGGAAAGTCTTTTATGTTTTGCTTTTTCTCTCTGGGTGCCAAGGGAAGAAAACTGCACTAGAGCCTGATAAACATAGTTTAAACATTAGCTTTGTCATTCACCAGCTATGACACCTTAGCTGTTGCTTAAATTCTCTGAAATTTATTTTCTTCGACAATACTGAAAGCAGTATTTTTAAGCAAGAGATAATACATGCAAAGTGCTTGACAAATAGTAGAAATATCATAAATGAAGTTATTGTATAGTTTTTAAAATTTTATCAGAGCAACAGGAGTAAAAACAAACATAGTAATGATGGTTTTAAATGTGACATATCTATGTCTGATGTTAGTGAGCAAATACCACCAGAAAGGAAATGTATAAGTGAATATCTACTTAAATGTTAGGAAATTGATTTTTGATATGCTAGGTAGTATAACCTAATTCAGAGTCTAGAAATTCATAAATTCCACTTTAAGTTTTCAAGTCATTTTTCATGGAAATAGTGTTTTCTTTTGAATGATATATGCTTTGGATTGATTTTTTTTAAAAGGGGTATATAATTCAAGAATTTGCTACACTGCATCATAATTTTCTGTTGAAAAGCATTACCCTTTAGTGTAAATTTCATGTATTTTTTTTTTTACATCTTTATTGGAGTATAATTGCTTTACAATGGTGTGTTAGTTTCTGCTTTATAACAAAGTGAATCAGTTATACATATACATATGTTCCCATATCTCTTCCCTCTTGTGTCTCCCTCCCTCCCTCCCACCCTCCCTAACCCACCCCTCTAGGTGGTCACAAAGCACCAAGCTGATCTCCCTGTGCTATGCGGCTGCTTCCCACTAGCTGTCTATTTTACGTTTGGTAGTGTATATATGTCCATGCCACTCTCTCGCTTTGTCACAGCTTACCCTTACCCTTCCCCATATCCTCAAGTCCATTCTGTAGTAGGTCTGTGTCTTTATTCCTGTTATACCCCTAGGTTCTTCATGACATTTTTTTTTCTTGAATTCCATATATATGTGTTAGCATACGGTATTTGTCTTTCTCTTTCTGACGTACTTCACTCTGTATGACAGACTCTAGGTCCATCCACCTCATTACAAATAGCTCAATTTCGTTTCCTTTTATGGCTGAGTAATATTCCATTGTATATATGTGCCACATCTTCTTTATCCATTCATCCGATGATGGACACTTAGGTTGTTTCCATCTCCAGGCTATTGTAAATAGAGCTGCAATGAACATTTTGGTACATGACTCTTTTTGAATTATGGTTTTCTCAGGGTATATAACCAGTAGTGGAATTGCTGGGTCATATGGTAGTTCTATTTGTAGTTTTTTAAGGAATCTCCATACTGTTCTCCATAGTGGCTGAACCAATTCACATTCCCACCAGCAGTGCAAGAGTGTTCCCTTTTCTCCACACCCTCTCCAGCATTTATTGTTTCTAGATTTTTTGATGATGGTCATTCTGATTGGTGTGAGATGATATCTCATTGTAGTTTTGATTTGCATTTCTCTAATGATTAATGATGTTGAGCATTCTTTCATGTGTTTGTTGGCAGTCTGTATATCTTTTTTGGAGAAATGTCTAGGTCTTCTGTCCATTTTTGGATTTGTTTTTTTTTTTGTTATTGAGCTGCATGAGCTGCTTATAAATATTGGACATTAATCCTTTGTCAGTTGCTTCATTTGCAAATACTTTCTCCCATTCTGAGGGTTGCCTTTTGGCCTTGTTTATGGTTTCCTTTGCTGTGCAAAAGCTTTTAAGTTTCATTAGGTCCCATTTGTTTATTTTTGTTTTTATTTCCATTTCTCTAGGAGGTGGGTCCAAAAGGACCTTGCTGTGATTTATGTCATAGAGTGATCTGCCTATGTTTTCCTCTTAGAGTTTGATAGTTTCTGGCCTTACATTTAGTTCTTTAATCCATTTTGAGCTTATTTTTGTATATGGTGTTAGGGAGTGATCTAATCTCATACTTTTACATGTAGCTGTCCAGTTTTCCCAGCACCACTTATTGAAGAGGTTATCCTTTCTCCACTGTACATTCCTGCCTCCTTTATCAAAGATAAGGTGACCATATGTGCGTGGGTTTATCTCTGGGCTTTCTATCCTGTTCCATTGATCTATCTTTCTGTTTTTGTGCCAGTACCATACTGTCTTGATTACTGTAGCTTTGTACTGTAGTCTGAAGTCAGGGAGCCTGATTCCTCCAGCTCCGTTTTTTGTTCTCAAGATTGCTTTGGCTATTCGGGGTCTTTTGTGTTTCCATACAAATTGTGAACTTTTTTGTTCTAGTTCTGTGAAAAATGCCAGTGGTAGTTTGATAGGGATTGCATTGAATCTGTAGATTGCTTTGGGTAGTAGAGTCATTTTCACAATGTTGATTCTTCCAATCCAAGAACATGGTATATCTCTCCATCTATTTGTATAATGTTTAATTTCTTTCATCAGTGTCTTATAATTTTCTGCATACAGGTCTTTTGTCTCCTTAGGTAGGTTTATTCCTAGATATTTTATTCTTTTTCTTGCAATGGTAAATGGGAGTGTTTTCTTGATTTCAATTTCAGATTTTTCATCATTAGTGTATAGGAATGCCAGAGATTTCTGTGCATTAATTTTGTATCCTGCTACTTTACCAGATTCATTGACTAGCTCTAGTAGTTTTCTGGTAGCATCTTTAGGATTCTCTGTGTATAGTATCATGTCATCTGCAAACAGTGACAGCTTTACTTCTTCTTTTCCGATTTGGATTCGTTTTCTTCTCTGGTTGCTGTGGCTAAAACTTCCAAAACTATGATGAATAAGAGTGGTGAGAGTGGGCAACCTTGTCTTGTTCCTGATCTTAGTGGAAATGCTTTCAGTTTTTCACCACTGAGAACAATGTTGGCTGTGGGTTTGTCATATATGGCCTTTATTATGTTGAGGAAAGTTCCCTCTATGCCTACTTTCTGAAGGATTTTTATCATAAGTGGGTGTTGAATTTTGTCAAAAGCTTTCTCTGCATCTATTGAGACGATCATATGGTTTTTCTCCTTCAATTTGTTAATATGGTGTATCACGTTGATTGATTTGTGTATATTGAAGAATCCTTGCATTCCTGGAATAAACCCCACTTGATCGTGGTGTATGATCCTTTTAATGTGCTGTTGGATACTGTTTGCTAGTATTTTGTTGAGGATTTTTGCATCTATGTTCATCAGAGATATTGGCCTGTAGTTTTCTTTCTTTGTGACATCCTTGTCTGATTTTGGTATCAAGGTGATGGTGGCATCATAGAATGAGTTTGGGAGTGTTCCTCCCTCTGCTATATTTTTGAAGAGTTTCAGAAGGATATGTGTTAGCTCTTCTCTAAATGTTTGATAGAATTCGCCTGTGAAGCCATCTGGTCCTGGGCTTTTGTTTGTTGGAAGATTTTTAATCACAGTTTCAATTTCAGTGCTTGTGATTTGTCTGTTCATATTTTCTATTTCTTCCTGATTCAGTTGGCAGGTTGTACATTTCTAAGAATTTGTCCATTTCTTCCAGGTTGTCCATTTTGTTGGCATAGAGTTGCTTGTAGTACTCTCTCATGATCTTTTGTATTTCTGCACTGTCAGTTGTTACTTCTCCTTTTTCATTTCTAATTTTATTGATTTGAGTCTTCTCCCTTTTTTTCTTGATGAGTCTGGCTAATGGTTTATCAATTTTGTTTATCTTCTCAAAGAACCAGCATCTTTGCTATCGTTTCCTTCATTTCTTTTTCATTTATTTCTGATCTGATTTTTATGATTTCTTTCCTTCTGCTAACTTTGGGGGTTTTTTGTTCTTCTTTCTCTAATTGCTTTAGATGCAAGGTTAGGTTGTTTATTCGACATGTTTTCTGTTTCTTAAGGTAGGATTGTATTACTATAAACTTCCCTCTTAGAACTGCTTTTGCTGCATCCCATAGGTTTTGGGTTGTCGTGTCTCCATTGGCATTTGTTTCTAGGTATTATTTTATTTCCTCTTTGATTTCTTCAGTGATCATTTCGTTATTAAGTAGTGTATTGTTTAGCCTCCATGTGTTTGTATTTTTTACAGATCTTTTCCTGTAACTGATATCTAGTCTCATAGCGTGGTGGTCAGAAAAGATACTTGATACAATTTCAATTTTCTTAAATTTACCAAGGCTCGATTTGTGACTGAAGATGTGATCTATCCTGGAGAATGTTCCATGAGCACTTGAGAAAAATATGTATTCTGTGTTTTTGGATGGAATGTCCTATAAATATCAATTAAGTCCATCTTGTTTAATGTATCATTTAAAGCTTGTGTTTCCTTATTTATTTTCATTTTGGATGATCTGTCCATTGGTGAAAGTGCGGTGTTAAAGTCCCTTACTATGAATGTGTTACTGCCGATTTCCCCTTTTATGGCTGTTAGTATTTGCCTTATGTATCGAGGTGCTCCCATGTTGGGTGCATAAATATTTACAATTGTTATATATTCTTCTTGGATCGATCCCTTGATCATTATGTAGTGTCCTTCTTTGTCTCTTTTAATAGTCTTTATTTTAAAGTCTATTTTGTCTGATATGAGAATTGCTACTCCAGATTTCTTTTGGTTTCCATTTGCATGAAATATATTTTTCCATCCCCTTACTTTCAGTCTGTATGTGTCTCTAGGTCTGAAGTGGATCTCTTGTAGATAGCATATATATGGGTCTTGTTTTTGTATCCATTCAGCCAATCTGTGTCTTTTGGTGGGAGCATTTAGTCCATTTATATTTAAGGTAATTATTGATATGTATGTTCCTATTCCCATTTTTTTAATTGTTTTTGGTTCGTTATTATAGGTCTTTTCCTTCTCTTGTGTTTCTTGCCTAGAGAAGTTCCTTTAGCATTTGTTGTAAAACTGGTTTGGTTGTGCTGAACTCTCTCAGCTTTTGCTTGTCTGTAAAGGATTTCCATCAAATCTGAATGAGATCCTTGCCGGGTAGAGTAATCTTGGTTGCAGGTTTTTCTCCTTCATCATTTTAAATATGTCCTGCTAGTCGCTTCTGGCCTGCAGAGTTTCTGCTGAAAGATCAGGTGTTAACCTTATGGGTATTCCCTTGTGCGTTATTTGTTGTTTTTCCCTTGCTGCTTTTAATATGTTTTCTTTGTATTTAATTTTTGACAGTTTGATTAATATGTGTCTTGGCGTATTTCTCCTTGGATTTATCCTGTATGGGACTCTCTGTGCTTCCTGGACTTGGTTAACTATTTCCTTTCCCATAGTAGGGAAGTTTTCAACTATAATCTCTTCAAATATTTTCTCAATCCCTTTCTTTTTCTCTTCTTCTTCTGGATCCCCTATAATTCGAATGTTGGTGCGTTTAATGTTGTCCCAGAGGTCTCTGAGACTGTCCTCAGTTCTTTTCATTCTTTTTTCTTTATTCTGCTGTGCAGTAGTTATTTCCACTATTTTATCTTCCAGGTCACTTATCCGTTCTTCTGCCTCAGTTATTCTGCTATTGATTCCATCTAGAGAATTTTTAATTTCATTTATTGTGTTGTTCATCATTGTTTGTTTGCTCTTTAGTTCTTCTAGGTCCTTGTTAAATGTTTCTTGCATTTTGTCTATTCTATTTCCAAGATTTTGTATCATCTTTACTCTCGTTATTCTGAATTCTTTTTCATGTAGACTGCCTATTTCCTCTTCATTTGTTAGGTCTGGTGGGTTTTTATCTTGCTCCTTCATCTGCTGTGTGTTTTTCTGTCTTCTCATTTTGCTTATCTTACTGTGTTTGGGGTCTCCTTTTTGTAGGCTGCAGGTTCGTAGTTCCCGTTGTTTTTGGTGTCTGTCCCCAGTGGCTGAAGTTGGTTCAGTGGGTTGTGTAGGCTTCCTGGTGGAGGGGACTAATGCCTGTGTTCTGGTGGATGAGGCTGGATCTTGTCTTTCTGGTGGGCAGGTCCACGTCTGGTGGTGTGTTTTGGGGTGTCTGTGGACTTATTATGATTTTAGGCAGCCTCTCTGCTAATGGGTGGGGTTGTGTTTCTGTCTTGCTAGTTGTTTGGCATAGGGTGTCCAGCACTGTAGCTTGTTGGTCGTTGAGTGAAGCTGGGTGCTGGTGTTGAGATGGAGATCTCTGGGAGATTTTCGCCGTTTGATATTATGTGGAGATGGGGGGGTCTCTTGTGGACCAGTGTCCTGAAGTTGGCTTTCCCTCCTCAGAGGCACAGCACTGACTCCTGGCTGCAGCACCAAGAGCCTTTCATCCACACTGCTCAGAATAAAAGGGAGAAAAAGTAGAAAGGAAGAAAGAAAGAAAGAAAGATAGATGAAGGATGGAAGCAAGTAAGGAAGGAACGAACGAACGAAAGAAGGAAGCAAGGAAGAAGGAAGGAAGAAGGGAGGAAGGAAGGAAGGAGGGAAGGAAGGAAAGAAAGAAGCTAAAATAAAATAAAATAAGAAAATAAAGTTATTAAAATAAAAAATAATTATTAAGAAAAAAGAATTTTTTTTTTTTTTTTTTTTTTTTCTGTACGCGGGCCTCTCACTGTTGTGGCCTCTCCCGTTGTGGAGCACAGGCTCCGGGCGTACAGGCTCAGCGGCCATGGCTCACGGGCCTAGCCGCTCTGCGGCATGTGGGATCTTCCCGGACTGGGGCACGAACCCGTGTCCCCTGCATCGGCAGGCAGACTCTCAACCACTGCGCCACCAGGGAAGCCCAAGAATTTTTTTTTAAAAGAAAAAAAAAAAACAAAACGGACGGATAGAACCCTAGGACAAATGGTGGAAGCAAAGCTATACGGACAAAATCTCACACAGAAGCATACACATACACACTCACAAAAAGAGGAAAAGGAGAAAAAATCATAAATCTTGCTCTCAAAGCCCACCTCCTCAATTTGGGATGATTCGTTGTCTATTCATGTATTCCACAGATGCAGGGTACATCAAGTTGACTGTGGAGATTTAATCCGCTGCTCCTGAGGCTGCTGGGAGAGATTTCCCTTTCTCTTCTTTGTTCTCACAGCTCCCGGGGTTCAGCTTTGGATTTGGCCCTGCCGCTGCGTGTAGGTCGCTGTTTGTTCTTCGCTCAGACAGGACGGGGTTAAAGGAGCAGCTGATGCGGGGGCTCTGGCTCACTCAGGCCGGGGGGGTGGGTGGGGGGAGGGGCACGGAGTGCGGGGCGGGCCTGCGGCGGCAGAGGCCGACGTGACGTCGCACCAGCCTGAGGCGCGCCGTGCGTTCTTCCGGAGAAGTGGTCCCTGGATTCCGCGACACTGGCAGTGGCGGGCTGCACAGGTTCCCCGGAAGGGGTGTGTGGATAGTGACCTGTAATCGCACACAGCTTCTTGGTGGCGGCAGCAGCAGCCTTAGCGTCTCATGCCCGTCTCTGGGGTCCCGCTTTTAGCCGCGGCTTGCGCCCGTCTCTGGAGCTCCTTTAAGCAGCGCTCTTAATCCCCTCTCCTCGCGCACCAGGAAACAAATAGGTAAGAAAAAGTCTCTTGCCTCTTCGGCAGGTCCAGACTTTTCCCTGACTCCCTCCCGGCTAGCCGTGGCGCACTAGCCCCCTTCAGGCTGTGTTCACGCCGCCAGCCCCAGTTCTGTCGCTCCGCTCCGACCGAAGCCCGAGCCTTAGCTCCCAGCCCTGACCACCCCGGTGAGAGAGCACACAAACCTCTCGGGCTGGTGAGTGCCGGTCGGCACCGATCCTCTGTGCGAGAATCTCTCCGCTTTGCCCTCCGCACCCCTGTTGCTGCGCTCTCCTCCGCGGCTCCGAAGCTTTCCCCCTCTGCCACCTGCGAAGGGGCGTCCTAGTGTGTGGAAACTTTTCCTCCTTCACAGCTCCCTCCCGCTGGTGCAGGTACCATCCATATCCTTTTGTCTCTGTTTATTTTTTCTTTTGCCCTACCCAGGTACGTGGGGAGGTACTTTTGGGAGGTCTGAGGTCTTCTACCAGCGTTTAGTAGGTGTTCTGTAGGAGTTGTTCCACGTGTAGATGTATTTCTGGTGTATCTGTGGGGAGGAAGGTGATCTCCGCGTCTTACTCTCCCGCCATCTTCCCCCTGAGTTGTCATGTATTTTTAATTACATAAACTTTCATAGTCATTATTATTTAACTTAGTACATAGATTTAAACTACTCCCAACTCAAACCAGAGTCCAACACTCTCACAGTCCTGTTTGATATTGTCCATACCTCATTTTACCTTATTTAGAAGTCTTTTTGGGTGGGGAAAAAAACCCATATAACCATTCTTACAGAATTAGTGGCATTTCGCTAACTTTTTCAGCCGTATTTTCATCAGCATCATGAGAACAAAGACATTTTAATGTCCAATTACCATTGCAAAGGAAAAGTGGAAATGGCCAACCAAAATAAAGAAAAATGCTATATTTTTTAAAACTTATAGGTGAGTAGTATTTACTTTGCTAGAAACATTCAATACTCTTTTCTATTTCTTTAGGAAAGCTGGAACAAGGGAGAAATGTGCATATTTTGCAATAGAATGCATTAGAGGCCAATATTCTTTGCTTTTATGGGTAAAAGGGGAATAGATTGCTAAAGAAAATAAGAAAATAAAACTTCCCAAAATACTTAAGATTAGATTACATACTTATTAGTCTAAGATTTTAATGGAATTATGCTTTTAAGTGGAGAGGACGCTCAAATTTCAAATATTTGTCTTAGAAAATCATCTTTTGTTTTATTCTCAGAGAACGTTAGATAAGTTCACCTGAATCATGTTTTGACTTAATGTATTTTATTCAGTTGATGACAGGGTGTTGCTTAATAATCCATAGTTAACCCTCAGATCTGGTCTACACCTCTTACTTATCTGTCTCCTGGCACAGTTAGATCGTGCCTCAACTTGTGTGCTCTCAATCACAGTTGTTCCCCAAGGCTTAGTACACGCATTGTTTAAAGCTTGTTATCTGTGACAGCTAACTTCTGGTTGGTTTGTTAGTACTGTCCCATATTGACGTTTCTTGTGATTTATCCTCTTCCTTTAGCGATCTGCAGCATTATTTTTGGTATGTTTCTATAGGCCTAACTTCCAAAATTGGTGCTCACTGTCAAATTCCACTTCTTTGTGTTTGGGAAGGAAAGCCTGTTATTCTGAAAACAAAACAAAACACCAATTCCTGATTCTGCTATCTGTGACACCTAAGGCAAATTATTGACCATTTAGAGCCAGAGTTTCTTATTTGAAATGTGAAGAACCTCAGAAACAATAATGACAATTAGATGAGAGCATGTTTTTAAAAAGCACTCACTTGTTCATGCAACAAATATTAGTGAGTGCCTTTCATGTTCTGTGGGTTGTTCTATCTGCGAGAGACACAATGGTTAATGGAGCTTATATTCTAATGCTTATGAATTGTGAAGGTTTGAATGTAATATCATCACTACTATAGCCAGTCTACATGGTAGATACCTTTATTTTTCTTGAGTTAATTTTACTTGGTCAACAAAAAATGTAATGTCATCTTGGCCTTTAGGAATATACACTGCTGATTTCAAGTTGGTCATAGGAAAAATAAAGGGAGATTGCCTGGTATTGGGTGAGTAGTTAAATCTCCCAAGAACCCACATAGAAAGTTTTAAATACTCATAAAACATTCAAACTCCGATCTTGTACCTCTTGTTGATAACTTTAAAAGGAGGCAACTCCTTTGCTTTATGGATGTGTCGTAGCTCCAAAGCAAATGTTTCTGCTCTTCTCATATCTGACTGCAGAACTCTGGCAGAGAGAGCCATTTGTCTGTGTCATTGTTCTCCATGTCCCTGGAATTCATTTCTGTTGCTATCACAGCATGCTGGGAGGCATCTTTAAACCAGTGTTGAAAATGTATTTTTATTTCTCCAGTAGCCCAATTTGTGTGGATTGCTATATGGCAGGACTTAGACCGAAGATCAGTCCCAAGTAAGAGAATGCCTCAGTACATCATTGTCATGCTGTTCTCTATACCATTAAGACCATAATGATTTGGCACGATTCTTTTCCTGTAGCAGATACTTGGATCACAGATGCCTATAGGCATATCCAGGCACTTCAGAATAGCAAGAAAAGCGAAGGTGGAAACAGAGAATTCTAATTATATATCTACCCCTTCACAGAATAGGCCACAGGCAAAACTAGGAAACAGTATCTTGACAAAGAAGTCCCACCTGCCCTCCTGGAACTTCTGTCCTACCTTAGTGTTTTCCTTAATGTGCTGCATGTAACATCATATGGCTGATCCCAGATTATTAAACAAAGAGGTTTGTTTTTTTTAAGAAAGTGGTTTCAACATTATGAGGGAAAATAAGAAATTTTATTGGAGAGAAAGGTTTGTTCAGAACTCCTGCAATTACATTGTATAGATTCTTTCCCAGCCTTATGTACTAATGTAAAGAGAAAAATCATTAGTAATAACTATTGATACAAATAAACTAGTAAATTGCCATGGCTTGCTTATAAGCAGAATCTTTGGGGCATTGGGTTTAGTGCTTATATTAATCAGAGTTTTCCAGAGAAACAGAACCAATATGATATACATATGAAGAGAGAGAGAGAGAGAGAGAAGGGATTTTAAGGAATTGGCTCACACACACGTGGAGGCTGTTAAGTCCAAAATCCAGCAAACTGGAGATTTCTCTAAGAGTTGATGTAGTCTTCAGTTTAAAGGCTGGAAACTCAGGCAGAATTTCTATGTTCCAGTCAGGAAGCAGAAGTCCTTCTTTGGGAAACCTCAGTCTTTGCTTTTAAATCTTTAACTGATTGGATGAGGCCCACCCACATTATGGAGGGTGATCCACTTTACTTAAAGTCAAGTGATTGTGTTAATCACATTTACAGATTCCTTTGTAGCAATATCTAGACTAGTGTTTGACCAAATAACTGGTCCCTACTGTCTATAGTCAAGTTACACATAAACACAAACAATACTCATCTACTTTGTAAAAATGTTGTATTCATAGCATCGTTAAAATGTTTCTTTGTACCTTAAAATTTGGGGGGAAAGTAAAAATCTACCTGATGATTTTTCACATTTGGCACAGGTGATGCTGAAGAGAGCTTTTCCCCCAGGTACATCTGATGAAAGATTCTCAGGGGCAGTCTAGTAAGCCATACTGTTTATTGGATTCTGTGGGTGGCCTAAAGGGAAACATCTACAAATGAATGCATAATTTCTTCTTCATCTTTAATTAGATCCTTATAGCTCCATCAGTTTGAAGAACAGGTAGTCTCTCTGATCCCTGCAGCTGTAGACATACAGTGTTTATAAAAAGCCAGTACATCAAGCCCATGTATATTTCTTTTAAGGAAAAACAAACAAAAACCAAAAAGCAAAACAGGAACTGGTGGCTGTTTCATATGTCTGGAGCTGTAGGACTAAGGGGAGGAGGAGTAGCTTCTGTGTGCCTGGCCCAGCTATTGATCAAAGAAACCGCTTGACCAAAAAATCAAACTCACTAAGCCTTCGAGAACTTCCAAAGCTTCTTCACAGGGTCCTCTACTCACAGGAGAAATTCAAAATGGCACTCTGCCCCAGGTGGTCCCAGGTTAGGGCTTGGTACTAAGGAAAGATTTGAAGCATCTAAAAGTGGGCTCTGGTAATGTAGAAATTACCAAAGCAGCATTCGTTTTTCCCATTTTAAATTCTTATTTGCAATAACTTTGTAATTCTCCTTGTTTTCAGGCACTTTTTGAAGTGCCTAGGTCAGAAATATTTAAAACTGTATTTATTCCTTTTCACAACCGTGGTACCTCCGTCCCTGAGAAACAGAATCCAGAGAAGCAGGAAAGGCAAACCTTGAAAACAGACTTACAGTCCTTTTGGAATTTAACACTGGAGGTGGAGGAGTGGCAGCTGGTTGGATGTGAATCACAATCAATTAACATTTATAGAATGTCTGTATGGCTCCATCTCAGTAGGGTTGTTGCCAAGAAAGATAATTCTACAATGCTTTTTGCATTCTTCCCACAGAGCATGGCTTTTCTAAGCTCCTCTGGCTTTCTGCTAACCCTGCAACAAGTTTCACTCATGGCTTTATGAGTATGACATTATAGTGAAGTCGTCATCAATATGTATTTAATAAAACTTTACATACGTATTTTCATTCAGACTCTAAATAAAATATAAACATCGCCTTGTTTTCAACAAAGTTACGGACTAAGCAGGAGGGCAAAATATGAATTAAAAACAATGAAAGATCAGTAGACATATAGTATTTATATAGTATTTATATATATAGTATATATATTTTTCTGTTAAATTGTCAATGACTGAAAACATGTAGAGTTCAAACAAAGAAGGAATCACCAGAGTGCAGTGGTCCAGGGAAGGTGTGTGGGGATGGTGGAACTTGATCTGAGTGTGGAAAGAAGTTGAGTATTTGAACAGGAAGAAAAAAAAGTTCACCTGTTAAGGTAGAATTTTCTACTCTCCCTACCATCCTTTAACTGGCCTGCTAAGCACTGAGCCCAGAATGGAAAAGTGTCTTGATATGTTCACAGTCTAACTTTGGTCTAACTTGTTTAGAAGAATCAATAGAGAAAAATCACTGCAGCGTGCTCCTGTGTATTTTGAGGCAGGGTTACACCCAGCAGGTCAAAATTCAGGTCAACAACTCATCCTGTGGATGAGTTCCTTAAGTTCTAATGGGAAAAAAAGAGAAATGAATTAAAGTGAAATCTGAATATTTCAATAAAAATGAAATATAAAAATTACTATTGTGAGGACTTCCCTGGCAGTGCAGTGGTTAAGAATCTGCCTGCTAATGCAGGAGACACGGGTTTGAGCCCTGGTCCGGGAAGATCCCACATGCCGTGGAGCAGCTAAGCCCATGCGCCACAACTACTGAGCCTGCGCTCTAGAGCCCGCGAGCCACAACTACTGAAGCCCGTGTGGCTAGAACCCGTGCTCCGCAACAAGAGAAGACACCACAATGAGAAGCCCGCACACTGCAGTGAAGACCCAATGCAGCCAAAAATAAATAAATAAATTTATTTATTTATTAAAAAAAATACTACTGTGGATATGTGGAGAGAGAAAAGGGGAAGTAACTTATTATCTCTAAAGCATTCAAAGATTTTAACCAGGAACAAATATACTTCCTTTGACCAATGAAAGAATCACATTTGTTTTTAACTCAGTCTCCCGTATGAGACATATGAATCCTCAGGATTCATTTACCACACTAATATCTTGGGAGAATTGGGAATAAGCTTAATTGTCTCCTAAGAAAATAAAAAAATCAATGTCTGTCTCTTCTACCATGTTACTGCTTGAAAATATGAAAACTGAACAGTAGGCAAATGTTGAGATAGCTGGATATATATCAATTGCTGTGATAAACTGTTATATTTTATCTCATTACAATTGTAGATGCATACTATAATAAGAAGATTTTGAAAGAAATGAACTCATGAGCAATATGCATTATAATATATATATCCAAAGAGAATAACAAATGTGGAGATTCCTATTTTTACATCAGACACTGAGATTTACCCACTTTTGTTCTCCTCGTGTTTGGTACCATGCTTGATATATAATAGATATTCAAAAAACATTTGTTGGGTTTAGTTGCATTTCAGTTGGAAAGCACTTAGTTATAAAGCATATACTAAGTATTTGATGTTTTCTCTATCACTAGACCACAGTGTTTTTTTGTGACTTCCTGAGTGGAATTTTTATTATGATAATAGTGTCACAGATATTTGGAAATGCTTTAAGATGAATAGATAGGTAGATAAAATCCTTTGCTAAATTTTCATTAGGTAGAAAAATCTTGCTTGCAGTTTTTGTTTTGTTCTGTTTAAGTCTAGGCCCATTATCTAAGAGGAAGATGCACCACGTGCTTCTACATTTCAACAATTTTAATTTTAACTATGGATCTTTATTTGGGATCACGCTTTCCCATCTAATGATCCCAATCCAGTAGGGGCGGGAGGAAGATAGTCTTAGGAGTTCTGCTCTGATCCTGCAAATACACACCACAGGACAGACTACCTCTTAGGAGTCAGGCTACATCAGACAGTGTAATAAACAATGCAGAATTACAGGGTCCTTTCTACCTGCAAGGCCTTCTGCTTAGAACTTGAATCCTTTGGGATGCTTGGTTGGGCTGAGTCTAGTTGCATTATCTGTTGCTAGATTCGGGAAGGGAAGGGTCTGTCACCTTTTAAACTTTGGGCTGTTAGTGAAAACTGCTAAGATGTGATAAGAATCTAAGATGATATCAGATTTGATTGAGGCAGAAAAACTGACTGGGGTGCTGTTTGCTTCTGCCACCCATTAGCTTAGCTTGACCATCTCTCAATTCAGAATCATCATTCCTGGAACTTTTGTGCCTAGCTATTAAGCTGTTGGTTCTGTTCGTTCCTTGCTTACCTCTACACAAATCCCACAGGAAGAATGTGACTGGGAAAAAGTAAAATATCATAACTGAGCACCTAAATTTTTAAGAGCTAACATAATTGATTGGCATGAGGTAGAAATCTTATCTTGTTTCCCAAGAGCAAACCTGCAAACCATAAAGAGGAAAGCATTGGAGGAAAGATGCTGGGTTTTAGCAGAGGGATTTGATTATGCAGTAATAATAACAACAATAAAAGTAATAATACTTGTTAACATTTGTTGAGGAACTGTCATATGTCAAGCATGTGTCAGTTTTTCACAGGGACTATTAGAGAGATCATATTAATAAAATCTTAGTATCTCCATATTTGGTGTACTAAGGTTTGGGGACAATTTAGTTTTACTTAATTCAAATTTTAGTATAATCATGCTAAAAAATTCTACCCCACTTAATAAGTTGAGTTATAAATGTGTTCTACTCTTAAAACAAGAAAAGGTACTCTGAAAGTTTGTTTCAGGGAAAGACAGACTTGATATTACTAGAAGATTTTCTAGTTAAACAAAACTACCATATGTAGAATGCTCTAGTAAAAATAATTCTATATTCTAACCTAAAATACCACTTTTTTTTTGTTTTTTGGTATGGACAGCTGGAATGGCTTTTTAACATATTATTTATTTGTGGTCCTGCTGGTTTTAGTCTCTAAATCCACCCATGTGACAGTTTTCTACAGATATATGCATTTGCATTTCTCAGATGCTTTTGACAGGACATCTTCTTATTGCACACAAATTCTTACTCCTCAGCATAGTATTTGGAAATGCAAAAGATTTTCAGGTTGCCTACTGAACTGAAGAAAATCAAATGTAGCAATGTGTTGATGGTAGGTCTGGTGATTCGTGGAAAGGAAGGGCCCACAGGGAACTGAGTGACATTCAACTTCTTCCTGTTAATGGTATTAAGGATTTTTTTTTTTCTAAGCATAATTCTGTAGAAGTAAGATGAAGACCATCTCTTGCTAAAAAAAATATTAAAAGGGAATAAAATTCATTATTACTTTTATTACTACCATTTCATTTAGAGGAGGGGTATATAACATTTCTTTTAGAATTTGATTATACCATATTTCATCCAAAATTATTCTCAAAGCAAGATCCTAAAAAGGAAGATTATTTCAAAGCTAATGTAGAACAGAATCCTAAAGATCCCCCTGTTCTCCCTGTGTGACTTGTGGCCACTTGGTACCTCAGGGTCCTTCGTCTATGGAAAACACTCATTTTGCAGAGTGGTTGTGAGAATTAAATCTAATGTGAACAGTGCACCTGACACAGAATTGATATTATGATATGTGTGTGTTTTGATATTCACTTTAAACTATTTAAGGTTCTGTCCTACGAAAAAATTAATTAGAATTAACTATTTCTTAGAGATTTCTTAGAAATGTTGGATAAATTAAAGTCAGAAATAAGGATGGCATCTGAGCTAAAAGAGGAGAGGCATTCTTTGCAAAACACTTGATGCCCCAATATAACAGGCTTTGTTGACGATGCTTTTGTATTTATTTTAATTGACTTAACAAATACTTGTTAAACATGTGTAATGTGCCAAAATACTATGTTGGGCTCTTGAAAGCCATATAAGAGACAGTTTGTCTACACTCAGGGAGATGCTTTATTATAAATTGAATTAAGGAATTTGAAAAAATAAGGTCACAAACCAGTATGGTGTGTCAGAGTCAAGATTGGGTACAATACTTGATAAGAATTTCTTTCATTCAGTGCGATCTGAAACCACTCACTCTCTGGAGGCACTGGCCAGATCAGCGTTATTTTGCATGTAACAGCATAAATCTCCATTGACCAGCCTTTGGATTTAAATACAAAAAACACTTCTGGAGTTTTTCTTCCATATACAATATAGAATTTCTAAAATAATTAATAATGATTTAATAGCTGCAATGTGTATGTTTTGAAAAATTACTCAGTCCTTTGCAGTTATTAAGCAATGTGTATATAATGCCCAAAATGTTCTAGAATGCAGCTATCGCTGAGCATTTCTGCAAGTTCTCTAAAGTGAGGTCTGTGGTAATTCAGAGCATAGGTTCCCCCCATTTCAAAAATAACTCAGAACCTATGTACTCTGCTCCTCCCCAAATGCCAGAATTATCAGACCTGAAATGAGTTCAGTTACAATCAACTTGATGCTTTGCTTTTTTAATCCATCCATAGAAACAGTATTATTAGATTGATCCATCTTATAATTATGAAGTTATTTAGAAATAACTGTAATGAACCAGCAATTACCTCAAAGCACGTGGGTTTTGATTTATAGCAGGGATTTTGGATACCAGGTTGTTTTCTTTGTTTGTATTCTGATCCTCTGAGGTTATTGATTTTATTTAGCAAATTTTATATAGCGTTATTAGGTGCCAGGCACCATTCTTAGTGCTGTACAAATATAACCACATTTGATTCTTAGAACAACCTTAAGCATTAGATATTACTGTTATCTTCATTATGCAGATAGGGAAACTGAGGCACAGATAGGACAGTTTCCTCAAGGCCACATAACTTGTGGAACTAGAATTCTAAGCCAAGTAATCTAGCTCTAGAATCTGTGACCCTAACTACATAAGAGCATCCTCTTAGCACCGGATCCTAACACTTTTGAGGTTATACTGGAGATAAAACATTGGTCGCCTTTAAAGTCTTTAATGCAACAGGGGCTTAAAGTAGAGGTTGGCAGATTCTCATATTAAACATCAGAGTGGGAAGAGGGGAAGATTTTCAAGGGTATCAACAATGAGAGTGTAGCATTTCTTTTCTTCCTCATTCACTGTAATTTTTTTTTTCATTGAGCATTGGCCTAGAGGAAAGATCCAGCACTACTTAGCATGACACAACCCCAGCATCCTCTGCTTAGTCCCCTCTGCTCCAACAGTACTGTACTCTTGTATTGCTACTTTTATAGCCTTTCTAAGGTATCCCTTAGACCCAAAATGCCTAGTACCACTAATCCCTTTCCCACCCTACAACCCCCTCAGAAGTCTTTTGGCAACAGCTGCATACTCTTCAACCCTCAGCTCAAGCATTTATATGTTCACATCACCAGACTGATGGATGGACCTTTCTGTACTTGTGCATTATACTGTATATAATCTCTGTTATTACACATTACATTTTAGCTAATCTTTTGGTCTCACGTCTGTCTCTCTCACTAAATAGTAAGTTCCTTGAGGATAGTGACTGTTCCTTGAGGAAAAGACTCACATTGTAAAGAAAAAAATGCAAAAATACGTCATGTAGAATAATAACTCATTTATGCCACACACATACACATGTACAGGGGAAACAAAATGTAGGGAAATACATGAAAGAGTTAAGGGTAGGTGTCTCTGAGTAGTGGTTATGAGAGATACTTTTCTTACGCTTTTCCTAAATTTTCCAAATTCTCTACAATGAAAATGAGTTGCTTTCATTAAATTAAAATATATAAGCATGTCCTAGGTCTATTAGAAATAAAAATGGAGTTTTTTACTGAATAAGAACACTGTATATAAGGTCTTTTAAAAATAGTATAATTCCTAATGTGTGGAATATAGTGAGTGTTTAATATATTTGGATCAGTGGATGAATAAAGGAATTGAATGTGACATCTGCTTAAACTGAGGAAATCCTTATACTTGGAAATCATTCTACACTATATACATCTTGAGAATTTTGAAGATTCCCCAATATGTTTTAGAGACCCTATACATGTTGAGCATTTTTCTTTTCTTCCAGTTCTCTATAGCAAAAATAAAAAGGTCAATTTAAATAAATGTGGAATTAGAAAATATATCAGAGATGTCCTTAAGCATATCTAGATCTAACAACATGACATAGGCCTACATTTTTCTCTTAAACTGAATTAACAGTTATTTTATTTACTCGGCATAATTTATTATTCATGTAAGTCTTGCTTGAAGGGATACCACACTATTTTAGAACGTTATATAATTCTAAGCCTGTTTTAGAACCTGCTTATCTGAATAAATTGAAAGAAAGTCATATTAAAAATGATGTCCGTTTATTAGAGAGTATAGGATTTTTTTAAACTTTTTGCTTTATAAAATTTCAGACATACAAGATTAAGGCATTTTAAGTGGTAAATTGATAAATATGTAAAAATAAAGTCAGAATAGGAGAGCATTCCTGTTTAGAATTAAAGTGAGCATATATACTTGAGATAATTTCAGTAGATTTCTATTTTATATTGTTTCTGAATAATTAGAAAATGAAAGGATCTAATTAATAAAGTTTTCTAATTAATATGAATTTATTATATACTAGTGATAAATGTTTAATTTTAAATAAGTATATTTCAATAAAATATATGATTAACACTATATTTACAATGTACATATATTCAGAATGCACTTTAAAAATTTAGTATCTCAAAAAATAATCATTTACATATCATTTAACAAAATAGATTGACTTTATTCACAGCAGTGTACTAACTTCTGGGATGATACACAGAGGTCTAAGACATAGGTCCTACCCACAGACAGCTTGCAATATTAGTGACTAAATAAAATATGCCAAATAGAGTGCACATGCCCCTGTGCAAAATGTGATGAGTCAAAAATGAAGCTTCTCTTCGAAGGTCAGAGAAAGGAGAAAACATCTTCAAAATCCAAGTAAGATTTAGATTGTTGGAGGGAAAGGAGGAAGAAGATGATAGGCCAAAAGATAGGTTACATGGCCAAAAGTGTGGTGGTAGGAAATTGTTTTCTGGAGACTGAGACAAGAAAAGCCCAAACTGGGAAATGTATGCCACAGAATAGTATCTTACTCTATAGTAATATAGAGCTGTAATTACGACTAGGTAAAAAACCAAGGTGAATGTGTGGCTACAAAATGAGACTCAGTGGTTGAATGAATTCTGTTCAATGTGGAAGCATTGATAGAATGGGGAAGTGAAAGCCAACTCTGTAATTTCAAGCTTGGGTAAGTGAAGTTTAAAAGATAAAACCTATAGTTAGTTGGATTCAGCATAAATGAAAGTTTACTAGGAAATTTGAGAATTTTGAGAGCAGTTCATTATTTCTATATTATTTTCCCCAGATTTCACACAGATTTGATATGCCAGCACATATTTACCTGAATAGAAAATGTTATTGACCTATTAGTAACATTTTTATAATATTCAAGATTCAATTGTGATGTAATTTTAGGTACCTACAATTATGTAGAAATGGCAACTTAAAATAACTTTTGTTAGGTTATTTTAAAAGCCAAAGAGCCTTTAAATGTCTTATTCACTTCTGCTTTTCCAAAACTTATCATAGTACCTAGTCCAGAGCAGGGACTCACCAACTGTTTATTAAACCAATGAATAATAATATATTTAATTTATTAGAGTCCTTCAACTTTAACACCTTGTCAATTTGCTAGAAATTTCAAATCAACTCACATGTGCTGAGTTCCTAAAAAGGGCTAAGAATGTGTTGGGTTTTGGTGGATACAAGGGATATAGTGCATTGCACCTGACTTTATGGAATTCAAAACTAGTGACACAACTACCTTTTAATTAGATAAATTAAGTAAATACAGTAGACTTTCATTATGATTCATTAATATAGGACCTCTAGGCTGTGTGCCATTAGTACCTGTCCATTTAATTATATCACTAATTAAACTGGTCATATCAAGTTCCATATCAAAGTCCTTTAAAATTTAATTTAACTTGTATTTGTAACTTGAGAACGAATTCTTATGTGTGGTATTTCCCTTCCTCTCTTCTCAAAGTAATTAAAGCATTAATACCTACCTAATTTTCATTTCTTTTCTGGTTTGCTTTTAAATCAGGATACCTTACCTAAACACCTTAAGTATATTCTGTTAAACTGTTTTTAGGAAAGTTTTTTTTTTCTTTATTTTAAATTACAATAGTAGTGGTAATATTAGTAGTAGTAACATTATTAATCTTATTGTTATTCTGTCATTATGAAGATATTGCCTGTTAATTCTTATCCTTTTAGTACATAAATAGTAATTTCAACCCTTTAGCCTTGAAGAAGATAATCATAATGAATTAATGTTTTTCTGAAAGGATTGATAAGTCATCTAAATTCTTTGATACTATTATTAATTTTTTCATCATTGAACTTTAAGAATTTTTTTTTTTTATTACAAGTATCACATGTCAGCAAGAAAAACTGGTGGATGCAGGGAGTATAATGCATTGTACCTGACTTTATGGAAGTCAAAATCTAGTGACACAATTACCTTTTAATTAATTTAATTAATATCAAGTCAATTTTAAAAGGAAAGACAGTATGATGAAGTTGCATCTGAGGGACCTAAAGAAGATTGGACTATGAATATGAAGGCATTTCTACATTGTAGAATATTAACTCATTTTATATCTTTGATTACATCATTTTGCCTTAAAAACTAGTTTAAAATCTCCAAATTAGTATTTAGGAAATTCTTTTCCAAGATGATAAGTTTTTTGTACTTCTTAGTTGTGACTGTACTTTGAATTTTAAGGCACTCTTTAGGCAAAAGTGTATACAGAAGGGTGGGGAGGAGATAAACTGATGTTTCCTTAACTGAGCATAACGAAAGGATCACTTTGCCAAAATGTAAATAAAACGTGAGTCTCCCCTATTTTTGACCTGCACTTGTAATATCAGTAAGAAAAAAAGAGCACAGATGTTATTACTGGTCTACAACAATTGTAATTCCTCAACAATAAATTCTGATAAAATTCCTATAAATAGAGCTTTCAAGATTTTGTTTCTGTAATTCTTGTTAAAGCTGAACAATAACTGTAAATTATCTTTGGTTTGGGGAAAATGCAGTTAAATTACCTTGTTAAAAGAAATTGTAAAGAAGCAATTTAATTATATTTCTTCTACAGTTTATATCATTATAAACTTTAGTGGAAGAATTCTTTAAAAAGGGCATCTTGTTATGTAGTTAAAAAATTTTTTTTCCTGGGATTTAGAAATAAATATGTCCCTTATAAAGTTAATTGCTGTCAAAAATCTTTCAGAAAATTATTCTTTTTAACTTTACCCATTCTTGTGAATCTTGCCCAAGAGAAATAACTTTCTTCTGTTGGAGTGTTTAGACTTAAAAATGTAGCCAAAGTACTTTTCATAATATGCTGGAGACATTTGACTTGTATAATTCACATGTTCTTCCTTACTTACATATAACCTTTATGTGGCAATTACTTGATAGATAATTCTCATTAAAATAATCATATAAAGGCACATCTCTCCAGCGGACCAGAAAAAAACTGTTTAAAGTCATTCTAGTCCATTGAATTTGGGAGCTTGAGAATACTTTTAAGCAAATCTAGCTAAATAAATGTGCACCCTGGAGAGCAGAATGGCTTTTTGTTTTAATCCATTAAAGGTCCTTTAATTTCTTCACAGTTCTCCGTCTGTCCCTTCTCAGCCATTTCCCTTCAGTGAACGAACATTTGTACAATGTCAGTGAGAAAGTAAAAATCCCCCATTGATTTCATTGAGCCATGTAAGCAGGCGTTTAAAATAGAGTCCCAAGAACTCCCAAGTACAGGTCTTAATAAGGGCAGTGACCTTCTAGGACTCAGTGCTTTTACCAGTCAGAATCTTGATGTTACCTGGGGGATGGAAAGAGGACCCTTGGACAGATGTGTTTAGGTAAGAGTATACTCTGTATCTCTCAGGGGTGATAGCAAGACGATGCCAAAGGAAAGTTAAATATGCCTGTGAACTCAATGCTTCGGGTGGAATTCCTAGGAAAATTAGGCAGATTTTAGTACTGAAATGAAAAATTTTAAAGGCAGTTCCATTCAGTTATCCTTAAAAGATGGGTGCAAGCAAATAACTTGAGAGGGTGTTAGGGACCAGGCAGTGCTCTGCACAACACTGTCGGTTACTGGTGATTGTGCCAAGAGAGTTCTTCTCTTCATCCCTTTGGACTTCAAGAAGCCAAAGGATTATAGCCCAGTTTTTTTCTTGAATAGACAGTGCGTTCGTAGCTGATTGGAATTTTCTAGAGTGGTGTGAATTGGCCTCATTCTCTGAGTTCCATAAATTCTAATACTGACCCAGTTTTGTTTTAACTATAACCATTTCATTGTTAACCAATGTTGTCTCTTTCCTGGTACTGACCAGTCCTGGCGTTGTACTTGACCTTAAGGAGGTAGGTGAATTGTAAATATATTGCTTATGCTGCTAAATGATATTAGGGGAAGGTAAATAGCTTGAAAACTTTAACATACACTGTAATGATAGCTGTGCATACTGCAAGAAAATGACCTTTAGCTTAAAACAATTCACTTTGTGTCAGAGTGGATTGCTGTTGGTTTTCTTAGGAAATTTTAACTCCATTGCCTGGTCAGTTACCTCAAGAAAATGATTTCTTCATTGGATAATAACATTTAATTAATCAATTTAACTGCAAAAAAGCTGTCATTAGAAAGTACACAATTCATAGTAATTTATTCAGGTTCATTTCATTTTGAGAGTGGAGAAAAAAAACTAAGGATACATTTTATTTCACATTAACTGAAACTCTAATATAGATATAAATCATCCCTAATGCAGCCATTAGCCACAGTTTCAATGTGGTGAAATTCTTCCTACCTTTTTATAATAATTGATATTTAACAGCAGAAATCTTTATGTTTTTGGCTGTTTAATTTACATATTAAATTTGATTCTGAGGACCTAATTCTGTAGAAACATAATTAGAAATAAGGAGTGAGAGACCAGATTGGAGGAATGGTGGGAGGGGACTAGTATTAGGGACGAAAAACATCTAAAGATGCTACCTCTGAAGTAAAATTGATTTGAAGTTAATTTTCTTTCTGCCATTAGTTCTGCAAGGTCTGACAAGTTACTTAATCTTCAGTTGCCTTATCTATATATTTGGGATTCTATGATACCCCTTCTCAGGATTGTTTTTAAGATTAATGAGTTAACATAAATATGGTAAGTACCTGGTGCATAATAAGCTCCCAATAAGCATTTGATGGTAATTTTTTTTTTTTTTTTTTTTTTTTTT